>NW_022611188.1:0-31799 GCF_004382195.2 Drosophila sechellia
TCTGTGAAGTGGAGTGGGCGGAAAAATCCTGGGGTGGTGGTGGCTGCGGCTGCTGCTGATTTTTTTCCCTGAAATGAAACACTCGGGATCGACTTCACGAAAATTCCGTTCTTTATTCGCGCACTTGTAACTTAAGACTACCTTAACATTAACAGTAGAAATACGCGGGACCGCGGAGTGGTGAATACATTGCGGGAAGGGAGGAGAGCGAGAGAAGAGAAGGAGAGCGCGAGCAGCGGTGCTTGCGAGCCGTGGAGAAGCTTCGAGTACAAGCATTGGCCGCTTACACTGCCGCTCGACTGTTTGCGCCCTTCTGGCGTGAACATTCTCCCCCCCCTTGCGTAGGCAAAGGTATCCCTGGCCGGCTAGACATCAGGATCGGCCTCTTCATTCCGTGCACGCTCCAGAAACGGTCCATCCGAACACCGTGTTCTGCGCGACGGGCAAGCCATCATCAATTTTTAGGAATCCCGGTTGGATCAAGTTGGCATATACATCTGATCCCAACACGAGGGAGATGGAGGCCGGCCGGTGGAAGCGCTCGTCCGCGAGACGAACACCGTCAAACTTGGCCCTGGCGGCGTCGCTCAGAGCTTGGATGGGTGTCCGGATCCTTAGGCTGGGTTCGACCTTCAGGACGACGTTGAGTCGGAAGGTGCTTGTTCGGGACCGGAGTGTCACCGAGCAGACCTCGTTGCCTCCCAGCCGGGCGATGGGCAGCCGGAACGCAGCCGCCAACGACCGGTCGATGCTGCTCACCGGCATGCATGGGTCGATCATGGCCCCGGTCTCGAAGGTCTTCGAGCCCGTGTCCAGCACGACGATGGCTGTAGGCAGAATGGGAACAGCCTTCTGCGGCCCCGTTGCCACCGCCGGAGACGCGACGGAGACCTTCGGACGCCGTTGATTGTTGGCGACTGGGGCTGGTGGCGGAATGCGGGAAATCCGGACCGGACGAGGTGCAGCGGGATGGCGCTCTCTGCTCGTCGGAGCTGGTAGCGCTGCTGGGGACGGAGCGGGACGGACCTCGTGCATGTGGAGTAGAGTGTGGTGGTCTCCTCCACACTTCTTGCATCCCTCTTGGCTTCGGCAGTCTCCTCCTGAGTGCTGATGGGCGAGGCAGTTCGAGCAGTACTTATTAATAAGTACTGCCCGAAGGCGCTTTTCAGCGCTCAGTTTGTGGAACCTCTTGCACTTCCGAAGAGGATGGATTCCAGAGCAGACTCGGCAGCGGTAGGATTTGATACCTCGAGTACGTCTGCTTTCCAACGACTGGGTGGCACGAGGTCGAGGAGCCATTATTGGAGGAAATGAGTAAGTCTGCCAATAAAAGAAATGAAGAAGCTTAGTATGAGCCGACTACTCTTTTGGCCCCGGAATGGGGGAAGTGCCCTAATCCCTAGGAACGGAGGACTCTTTGTCCTCCATCGGTAGCAGAATAACTTTATGGACAGGGCGCTTTATGGTGCCGCGAGACGTACGGATCTCGACGACTCGAATGCGGTCGTCGGCTCCTGGAAAGGCAGAAACGATTCTGCCGAGCCGCCATTCGTGCGGTGGTAGATTGTCCTCCTTGACAACTACCATATCGTCGGCTTGGAGATTCCTGGTCGGAAATTGCCATTTGCTTCGTTTATGGAGTTCTTAAGATACTCCTCTTTCCACCGTGCACTAAACTGCTGATGTTGTGCCTTTTTTTTCTTGCGGCGTGCAGCGGATGTAGGACTGGACCAGCATGAAGAATATCATTTAAGCTAGTCCCATTTGCCGACGGACTTGAAGCGTTGAATACAACGCGAAGCTTTGTAGTGGTGCTTTCGGGCTTAACTACCGCGTGATGAGGAAGATGATACGATGGAGAATTGTGAGTCGGCGGAACTTCTTTCATATGACCCAGATCCAGGTACTCCTGGATCACGCTGTCATATTGCTCTTTTAATGGAAAGTCTCTTTTTAAACGATTTTCGTTTCTAAGAAACTGAGCTAGCTCAATGGACCTTGAATATCCTAAATCGGATCCGGTATTCTCGGGATCCCGGAACGGGAGCGTTGTTTGGAGGAAGTTCCTTTCACAATAGGAGTCCGACTCTTTTACCATCTTTACTGGTAGATTCTCCACCTCCCAGAACTTGCTGAGAAGCGTGTCGAGCGAATCAGGGTCGCCTATTTCGTGCACCTGGGTCGTGAAGGATGCGACCCGTTTCGGCTTACCCTTGGAAATCGGCCCCGTTAGCACCCACCCGAAAATAGTTTCTTGGCCCAGGAGCGAGCCGCAAATATTTTGTCGGGTGCCATCCATCATTATGGATGGTAGAATGTCAGCCCCGATCAGTACATCAATCTGAGAGCTCTCAAAAAAGGTAGGATCTGCCCAGCGGAGTGCGGGCAGGTCCTTCAAAGAATTCCGAGGGATCGGATAGGAGGGCAGTTTGCATGAGAGCTCCGGAAGGACGTACGCTTCAGTGTCTAACTGTAGACCTGGCTTAGTAGGAGAGCGAATCCCGAAGTGACACAGCTTCGAGGATTTCGCGGAGACCGACTGATTTAAACCGGAGACTTGGGTCTGGGTGTTGCGGAATGGCAACTTCATGAGGTGGAACAGGCGTTCTGAAATGAACGTCGCCTCGGATCCCGAGTCGATTAAGGCTCGGGCTCGGTAGCTCGTCCCCAAATGGCACACGTCAATCATCGCTGTGCCGGACGCGAAAAAAGTTTGCACCGGTGAGGTGCTTGCCGATGCATTTCTGCTAGAGGGTCTCGGAAGTTGCTGTGTAGGGGGCGAGGTTGAGGAACTCGCATTTTCGGAATTTGGGGGGCTGCGATGCAGCAGCGTATGGTGCCTGCCCTTACATGTAAAGCAGCTGTGCGTGCTTGTGCAGTCACGTAGCTGATGACCTCTGGCAAAACAATTCAGACATAGCTGCTTCCTTTTGATATACCCGGAGCGCGAGTCAACAGACATTTGAAGAAAACGCGGGCACAATCTTACCGGATGGTTCTCCTTAGAACATAAGTCACACCCTTTCTGTTTGGTGCTGACCTTTGTCTCGAAGGATTGAAGCCTTTTTGGAACTGCCTGAGTCGGTTTCATATCTTCGATGGCTTCCAATGTCCGATACCTTTCGCTCAGGAAGGCATTCATTTCTTCCCAAGCTGGGATCTCGGATTTGGCAGTTAGCGACTGCTCCCATAAGGACAGGGTCTGCTTGGGCAGTTTGCTCGCGCAAAGGAAAACCAAGATACAATCCCAGTTCTCTGTGGATACCTGGGAATGGTCTAGTCCTATTAAACACCCCTGAATCGTGGATTGTAGCTCTTTTAGAGCATGACCAGTTTCTTGTGAAATTGAGCTCAAGTTAAAAGAAGCTTGAGCTGGCTGTTGACTAAAAGTCGCTTATTTTGGAACCGATCTCGAAGCGCCTCCCAAGCCGAAGCAAAACCATCATTCGTGAGAGGAGATTTCGCCACGATGGCTTTTGCTTCGCCACTTGTTTTGGTAAGGAGGTGGAATAGCTTCTCGACCGGAGTCAACCTGGGGTTGTTTACGTAAATTGCCGTGAATAGGTCCGGAAAGTGGGCCATCGGAGGTAGTCGCCATCGAAGACTTCCGTGTCGCATGGAGGTAAGCGGCAGCCGGACGAAATTAGCGGCTGAGAGGGTGCTTGCGCGACTTGAGGCGTTGCTCTGTCGATTGTTTCACCAATTTGTGCTGCACATGACTCGTATACTGAGTAGCAGTAGTCATACTTGGCCTGGAGAATAGGCACTGTGTCGAGGGATCCTTCTTGGGCCATTAGGTCAGAGCATGTTTCGTACTCTCTTTCCACTTTGTCCCATAAGGCTCGCACCTGTTGCAGACGGACTTGTAACGTGTGTAGGGACGGAGAGGCTTGATCAGGAGTGTTGATCTTTGCTTCGAAAAGGCTTACGCGATCGCTGACGGCGATGAATTTATGCAACGCTGCGTTTGCGGGCGTTGGCTGCTCAGAGGATGCCATTTGTCTTGTGTTAGAGCGTGTGACGCGGAGGAAATCAGTCCGACAGCGGAGGGACTCTCGGATTTTCCCGATAGAGAAGACTCACTAGACGCTCGCGTCACTGGTCGGGAAATGACCAACCTAGGAGTTGTCTTCGAACTGGTCGATGGCAAACCCTTTGCTTTCGGAGTGGGAGTCGCGGGTTTGACCCTAGGACTAACGGACTTGGGTGCTGGCTTACCGCGAGTGGATAGCGGAGATTGCGGGTTGAACTTTTGTTCTTTTCCAGGTGCGGTGGTCTTTTCCTTGTCTCCCTCTAGGGGCATGCTCAGCTATGCCCTAAGAGAAGGAAGTCAAGAAGGCCTGCACGCCGCAAACAAAAAAGTGTGGAATTGAGAAAAAAAGAACCAGACACGGAGGGCACCAAAATCTGGATGGACAAAGGATCCCGTCGGAATTCGGGAGAAAGTTGCAATTGGGATCTGGAGATTGGAGCACGAAAGAAACAAAAATCGCAGTCTTTGTGAAATAAGGCCCAATAGATCTTCAATCAACTGGAAAAAAGCTTAAATGAAGCACAATATAGCTAAAATTCAGTGTGAAAAAAAAAAAATAGCTAGGAGGATTCACAAAAGAAAACCAACAGCTAGAGTGAAGTCCACAAGAAGATATAGCTATATTGGTGGTCCAGAAAAACAATAGCTCAAATTTATATAAAAAAAAACTATGAATTGCAATTTCTGAAAAAATCGCTAAAAAATTGCTACCAGCTGGAGTCTGGAAAATAGCCAAGGATTTATAAAAAAATCGCTATCGACTGGAAATCCCAAAAAATAGCTAATATATAGAAAATAGCTAGAAAATAGCTAGAAAATAGCTAGAAATTGGCTAGCTAATAGCTAGCTATAGCTAGAAAATTCAAGTTTAAATTTATAAAAATAGCTACCGGATGGAGTCTGGAAAATAGCCAAGGATTTATAAAAATCGCTATCGACTGGAAATCCTGAAGAAAAAAATAGCTAATATATGGAAAATAGCTAGAAAATTCAAGTTTAAATTTATAAAAATAGCTACCGGATTTAGGACCACAATTTTATTATTTTAATTTAGGAACCAGAAATGGGAGCCAGAAATAGCTTTTTAAAAAAAAAATTATTATTTGGGTTAAATAATTATTAAATAATAATCAATAATAATAATAATTAAAACAATCGTTTCTTTCCCTTTTTTTTTTTTATTAAATTATTTATTTTTAAATTTTATCGTCGGACTTATTTATTTTATTTTATGTCTCGACAATAGGGTATTCTCTCGTCGCTATGCGCTGGTTTTTTTGTCAGGGCAATAACGAACAAAGAGGAGACGAAAGAACTTGCACTTGGACAGTCTGTGTAAGTCGCGACTGTGTGTATGTGAATATCGTTGGAATCTCTGTCTGACAATGGATATGTCGTAATGTATGTATATTGCTATGTATATTTGTGTGTATGTGAACTTTTTTTGGAATATTTTGTATGTGAATATATTTGGTAAATATATATATGTGTATATTTAATTTAATTTAGTTGTATTTGTGGATTGTATTTTATTGTTGTATTTGTATTGGGTTGTATATTTTATTGAGGCACACAAAAAAAACAGCAGTTTAGCAGCGGACGATAACAGTGAATTTTGGACAGTGTGTATATATATATATGTACATGCGCTTGCATATCAGCGGAGCACCGTGAGACGAATTAGGAGGCCGGTATTGGCAAAGTGCTTGTTTATGCACTTAAAAAAAAGTAATCACGGTGGCTGGGCGCATGTACTTATATATTTTCACTTTTCACTTGATACGGATGGACGGAAAGAATAAACGCCGTCGGAAAAAACGAAAATGGCGACCACGGACGGAATAGGATTTAAAGCCGTACTTATCTTGAATTTTCCGCAAGGAGCGCTGGCAGGATCAGAGCTCATCCGGCTCGAAGGACCATGAAGTGGAGTGGGCGGAAAAATCCTGGGGTGGTGGTGGCTGCGGCTGCTGCTGATTTTTTTCCCTGAAATGAAACACTCGGGATCGACTTCACGAAAATTCCGTTCTTTATTCGCGCACTTGTAACTTAAGACTACCTTAACATTAACAGTAGAAATACCGCGGGACCGCGGAGTGGTGAATACATTGCGGGAAGGGAGGAGAGCGAGAGAAGAGAAGGAGAGCGCGAGCAGCGGTGCTTGCGAGCCGTGGAGAAGCTTCGAGTACAAGCATTGGCCGCTTACACTGCCGCTCGACTGTTTGCGCCCTTCTGGCGTGAACAATCTGTAATCTTGACTCTCTGCCGCTATTAAAGCAATCGATTTTATCTTTTCTATTACATAATTAGATCCTACTAACACTAATATTTAACATAGTTATTCCACATTATATTCATTTCCTCGTTCCTGTTCTCTTTCTTATATCGCGTCTATATCTTCTCGCGAATCGAGCCGTACGATACATGGCAGCGCCCCTCGGTCGGTTGGGCGGGAGGTGTGGCCGTGGGACCCGTGCGAATAGAAAAAAAAAGAAAAAAAAAAAATGATGGCACACCTGTCAGGCTGCCTGGATTCGTTAATCAAGTGGAACAACTACTCAATCTATACCCAACTCAAGATTTCAGACAAGCACACGTCATATATTTAGCAGTAAAGCGGTTACTGGTGGATTCAGCATTGGAGGTCGTAACCCAGGAAAGAACGAACACAAACATAAGATAGACACGAAGAAAGCACTTGCAATGGACCACAGACCATATATAACACTCATAAGACAACTAGAAGACACATCGTACCCAGGAAGCATCTGTAAGTTTATAGAGAAAGTTAAAATTAGAAAACGACCCCGTTGATAAATCAAATTATACAGAAATGTTGAATAGGACTTGTTTAGCAATTGAGCTTTTTCAATAGCTGTTGCGAATAATAAAAAACCGAAGAAAGTTTGTTTTTATTACGACAGTTTTTATTTTGCGAATTGTTATTCTTTTACGATAGCGATAATTGAATGCGTAAGTTTGGTCTTTTCCGAAACACGAAGAATTGGCAACTGGCGGGACAGACAGCCGAGAATGCTGCGCCCAAGCTTAACGTAGGTAGATAACAAACAACAAGGAATGAGCGCCGAACAGATAAATTCGTGCGAGAACAGCGGTTTGCAATATGGGCATCGCAACTGCTACCACTTACTAATTCGGCTGAAATATTAACAAGTATGAGATTAGTCTACTGCACAGTTTTGGCGGCTGCATGACCCAACATCCTCCCCCCGTTGGAAGCTTGGCTTCCTCAAGGGGAAGCAGACACAGCTTGTTCACTGCCCGCCTTATTACTCCAGACGCGGTCCTCAATTCTGCAACTCGAGCGACGCCGTCTCTGCCAGGAATCAACTGCATGACTCTCGCCAAAGGCCATCTCATTGGGGGTAGATTCTCGTCCTTAACAAGAACGACGTTGCCCACGGCTACGCCAGGCTTTGGGGTGCGCCACTTGGAGCGCTGCAGAAGTGAATCAAGATCAACATCAATGCTGTTTCCCTTGCTGGCTGAAGAAGGAACACGTGAAGCTATTAAGGCGCTACCGCAAGGGCGCGCGCAGCTTCCAGACACGACCCAGACCAGACGAGTTTTTTGAAGCAGGGGCAGTCCTGGCAACAACTTTATCTGACCTACGCACAGCAGCTCATAAAACAGGCTAGCTCCTATTAACAGGTCAACACGCTGAGCTTTATGAAATTCCGGGTCGGCGAGCTGCAGGTTTTCTGGAATCTTCCAGTCCCCAATGTACAAATTAATCCTTGGCTGGCGATCCGTGATATTGGGAGCGATAACTGTTGTTATGCTCGTTGAGAAGTCCGAAGTGACAGACCGAATCGCAATTCCTACCGAGAATCCATCAGTCGCGAAATTGGAATCCCCGATTCCAGTGACGGAGCCGGACGACTTCGACCTCTTAAGTTGCAGTTGATTTGCAAACCGAGAGGTGATCAAGTGCCGTTGAGAGCCAGAATCTAACAAGGCCCTGCCGGGAACGAATAGTCCCGACCGATTCTGCACTAGAACGGTTGCAGTGGCTAGTAGCACAGGGTCACTACCGAGATCCCGGGCAATTAGAACAGAAGAAGTCGAAAGCGGGGCAGAAGGCTCAGTGTGGGAGCTTGAAGACACCGGAACATGTGGCTGCGAGGAAGGCGGATCATCTAGATGGAGCAGCGTATGATGCCTGATTCCACAGGTGCGGCAGCGGCTCGAGCTGCATTGCCGTAGCTGATGACCTGCCTTTAGGCCATTTAGGCAAAGTGCTAGTCTCTTTGCCTCGCGCAGCCGATCTACTGGCGCCAAGTCTCTAAATTGCGGGCAATAATATATGGTATGCTCTGCACTATGGCAAAGCATGCAACCAAGAGAATTTTTGGTGGTAGCAACTAGCGTCGAACGATCTCTGCCCACCTGAACGCCTGGCGCATAGGTTGCCATGGCGCAATCCACGGCCTCCAAAGTCCTACATCGCTGCTCCAGGAATGCAGCCATCGATTCCCACGACGGAATAAGGTTGGCAAAGACCGGATCCTCCAGGCGCTCCTCCCACTTAGCTTGGCTCGCCGCATCCAGCTTTTGCAGCAGCGCTTGCACTATGATGCAGCCAGCGATTTGCTCAGGGGTGCCCAAACCGTTCAACGCACGAATGTGAGCGTTAAACTTGTCCAACAATTCCCGAAGCGATGCCACTGACCCATTCCGTACTACCTTTAAGCCCAGAATCTCGGTGATGTGCGCCTGAAAAACGAGACGCCGGTTATCAAACCTTTTTTGAAGCAACTCTAAAGCCGCTTCGTAATTGCTGTTTGAAATCTCCAATGATCGGATAGTTTCCAGCGCTGAATCCCTCAAACATGACCGCAGATGTTGAAATTTCTCAATGTTGGAGAGGTCCGGATGGCTGTCGATTATGCTCGTGAACACGGAGTAATAATCCGCCCAGTCTGCGTAGCCTCCGCCAAACGTTGGCAGCTGCACGGGCGGCAACGGCATTGGCCGCGGCTGCGTTTGAGGACCACTACACTGGTGGGGCACAACACCTTCCGCAAGCTTTGAGTGCGGCGCGAAATGCACATTGCGTTTGGCTATTTCCGCGCGCACACTAGCCTTGAATTCAACGATGAATTCATCAAAAGACTCGCTCATTTCACTGCCAATTTCGTCGAAATCCAATTCCTCCAGTTCTGTATGCAGAACATTGAAGGCACTTTGCAACTCATCAATCTGCTCCAGCCTCACCGTAAGAGTGGATTCGTCGTATCCGCTAAGCGTCTCATTAGACAGCGACATTTGCAGCCTCTGCAACCTTCAGGTCATACTTATTCGGAAGGCCATTTGAAATAATGACTGATCACAAGCCATTGGTATGCCTCAATAATATCAAAGAACCGAATATGAAATTACAAAGGTGGAAAATCAAACTTATTGAATTTGATTATAAAATAATATCTTCCAGGCAAAGAAAATTTTGTCGCGGATGCTCTTTCCCGCACAAAGATAGAAGAAGTCATGGTTGGCCAAGTCGCAAACAGCGCAGACGCAATTATACATAGTGCCAATGAAGATAATTTGAATTATATATCCATAACAGAGAGACCAAAAAAAACAAAATAGAGATAGAAAAAGGCGACAGTGACACAACAAGTGTAACTCACTTCTTTCAAAAATTAAAGATTAAAATAATCTATAAAGAAATGACACTTGGATTCGCCAAAAACCTCATTAAGGAATATGTATGCATCAAGAAAAGTGCAATTTATTTCCCTAATGATGAAGATTTTCTGATTTTTCAGAGGGCATTTACTGAAATCATAAGCCCTAACAATTTCACAAAACTATTGAGATGTACAACCAAGCTAATTGACATACTAACTTATGCGGAATTTAAGGACTTAATCCTAAATAAACATAAGGAACTTTTACATCCAGGTATAGAAAAAACCGTTAATTGGTTTAAAGAAAAATACTATTACCCTTATAGTCAAAAGGTAATCCAAAATATTATCAATGAATGTGAAATCTGTAATCTGGCAAAAACAACATCGAGACACAAAACTGACATACGAAACAACACCCGAAATATTTAACACAAGGGAAAAATACGTTATAGATTTTTATCTCACGGGAAACCAGATCTTCCTATCTTGTATTGATATTTATTCGAAATTTGCCTCACTAGTAGAAGTAAAAAGTAGAGATTGGCTAGAAGCGAAAAGAGCCATTACCAAAATATTCAATGACATGGGAAAGCCACAGAAATTTTAGGGGACAAAGATTCAGCTTTTATGTGCATAGCTTTGCAAAACTAGTACTAAACGAAATTACAAAGGTGGGAAAATAAAACTTATTGAATTTGATTATAAAATAAAATATCTTCCAGGCAAAGAAAATTTTTTCGCGGATGCTCTTTCCCGCACAAAGATAGAAGAAGTCATGGTTGGCCAAGTCGCAAACAGCGCAGACGAAACTATACATAATGCCAATGAAGATAATTTGAATTATATATCCATAACAGAGAGACCAATCAACAAAATAAAATAGAGATAGAAAAAGGCGACAGTTACACAACAAGTGTAACTCACTTCTTTCAAAAATTAAAGATTAAAATAATCTATAAAGAAATGACACTTGGATTCGCCAAAAACCTCATTAAGGAATATGTGTGCACCAAGAAAATTGCAATTTATTTCCCTAATGATGAAGATTTTCTGATTTTTCAGAGGGCATTTACTGAAATCATAAGCCATAACAATTTCACAAAACTATTGAGATGTACAACCAAGCTAACTGACATACTAACTTATGCGGAATTTAAGGACTTAATCCTAAATAAACATAAGGAACTTTTACATCCAGGTATAGAAAAAACCGTTAATTGGTTTAAAGAAAAATACTATTACCCTGATAGTCAAAATACGTTATAGATTTTTATCTCACGGGACCCAAGTTCTTCCCATCTTGTATTGATATTTATTCGAAATTTGCCTCACTAGTAGAAGTAAAAAGTAGAGATTGGCTAGAAGCGAAAAGAGCCATTACCAAAATATTCAATGACATGGGAAGCCACAGAAATTTTAAGGGACAACGATTCAGCTTTTATGTGCATAGCTTTGCAAAACTGGTAAAGATCCGAAGGTGTTGAAATTTCTGTAACAACTAGTAAAATTGTGTTTACGATATAGAAGATTCCATAAGACCGTAAACGAGAAACTAAGAATCATTGGGAACGAACAAAATATTGAAGATAGGTGTACCAAATTCGAAACAATCTTATACTTATACAATCACAAAACCAAACCTAATAGTACTAAACGATATCCAGCGGACATTTTTCTATATGCAGGTAGTCCAGACTTTAAAGTACAACAAAACAAAATCGCAGAGATCGAATACATTACTAGGAATAGGCATGATTTTGAAGTTGACATAAAATATAGACAGTCATCACTTGTAAAGAGTAAAATCACTAATCCATTTAAAAAGACTGGAAAAATTGAACAAGTGATAGTAAACATTTCGAAGAGACAAATCGCGGAAGGAATATCGTTCATATAAATCAAAGTTTAAGAAACAAAAAAAAAATATAATAAGATTAAATACTATAATTCCATACCAACCAATGAAGAGCAAGATACACAGCACATTCCTAATAATACTTAGTTGCATATTATCAATTATCAACATGGTTAAATGCAGCAATATCGACGTATACCCAATAAGCGCGAAGAATGGATATCTTATATTCCAAACTGGAACAATGGAAATTCCAACCAGGTACGAAATACCATTATTTGAGTATAAACATAACAAGACAATGCTAATGTTCGAAATCTAGTAACTGAAGCAAATGACTATCCCAATGTACCACAGATACAATATTTAGTCGATAAACTAAAAACGGGAAATAATAAGAAGAATAAGAATTATTCAGCGATGCAAAAGAGGTCTTTTAAACGTAGTAGGGAAAGCTTATAAATACTTATTCCGTACATTAGATGAAGACGACAGGGAAGAACTAGATGAAAAATTAATAACATGTCAGAAGACTCCATGGAAACCCATGATCTAAAAATGATTGTCGACATAATCATCGGCGGTATTGACATAATTAATAAGCTGAAGTTAGAAAAAGAACAAAACCAACAAATTGCGATATTTATATTCAACCTACAACAGTTTACAGAATACATAGAATAGAATAGGAATTAGGTATGCAAATAACTGGACTAGGAATCTTTAACCCAAATTTACTAAAACAGTATTATTTGAAAAACGTAAACTCGGAGGAAATGCTAAAGATAAAACATCAACTTGGCTCAAGACAGAAATTTTGATTATTTCCCACGTTCCTGGCGAGGTCACTAAAGTTCCGATATTTCAAATAGTTCCGTACCCAGATGAACATAACTATATTCTAATCGAGCAAATATTCGATAAATTTTATATATTCAATAACCAAGTATTTCATAAGGATACAGATAAAGTAATATTCGACAATGTATTGTTGGACTTATATAACAAGAGCAAACTCAATGCAAATACACTAAAACCATAGAAATTTTCAAATAAATTATATAGAACTATATATAATTTTAACATGTAATATTCCTGAAACAATTGTCAATCAAGATTGTACAAATAACAAAATATTAATCTCAGGAAACAACATTAGTAAATTAAAAATTGTACCATGCAAGTTCCTAATTTCTAATAATCTAGCATATTTACACAAACAATTTATATCACCAACAATGTTACACGTTTATAACCAATAAATCTTTACAAACAAAAGAAATCATAAAATCCCATGTAAATCACTATAACTTTTTTCAAATTATATGCATTACATTTGTATTCAGCATATAAGCTTAAAATATACCTAAGAAAAATATTGTCAAATATTGTAAACAAAAAGAATAACATCCGCACCTAGAAACTAATATCAATGAAATATTCAATAGGAATACAAATATTATGCTATATCCAAATTTAACGACCTGAGGACAGGCCAAATTCAAAGGTTGGGGGAAGTGACATATCCATAAAGTCCTAAGACTGTAGACTTGCCTACACACTAAGACACATTCAACATGTACACCCAAATACACCCTACACTACTCCGGATGTACCTAATGGATTCCAGATAAGAATAATATGATCCTCAGAACTGGGTTGAGTGGAAAATTCCCAACTCCAATAAGTCACCCACTGGTAGACTAAACATCCGTCCCCTAATTTAACATTCCTTGCCTAAGCCTCACCCCATCGTCATATTCCCACGTTCAAAGCTCGGGACTCGCAATCCCGAAAACAAAGTATTAGATTTTAATAAACAAAACTTTAGAATCTAAGAGACTTGTATCCAAGAGCGAATGCACTTGAATCCAAGAGAAATCCAAAGACAATTAAAGTCAGCAACTCCAAAGCTCTTTCTCTTCACTTGATCAGATCCCTTAAGTCCAAAGTCCATATCAGAAAGCTCGATACGAGGCTTGAACGTCAATCAAATCAAATATTAGATGAGTTCAGTTTAAAAGACCTCACTGTAATCGGTCGGGTGTTCTTAACAAAATAAAAATTTTAATCATTCAGTGAAATAAATATATATTTTGTTCACATATGAGTATTGGCAAACATTTAATTATATGTATGTACATATTTATGTATGTATTTCACAACTTATTTTCACAAAAAAAGTCAAGTTTTGTGTTTTTAAGTTTTATGTTTTATAGTTTAATATTCTTTTAATTTGCAACACCAGACCACGACTTGCTCACAGCAGAAAAATACGAGAGAAAAAATAAAGAAAAAGTGTGACAACATGTCAATATAAGGTAGTGTTGTTAAACGTTATTTTTGTAGTTGAATAGGGTATTCCAAAACAGTACTTGGTTACTTGGATGCGGTGCTGCTGCCAGCAAGCGCACGCCTTGGTCTCCATGTGACTTAGGAACGCACTGACGTGCTCAAGGCTAACTATCAGCTAATACTCAGACTGCTGTACTGACTGGATTCAAGGATGTCGAGCCGGGAGTGCTTCGAGACTCCCTACACACGTAGTGATATCGATGTGACCACTCGCCAACGATGCAGAGTCTACGTTG
Organism: Drosophila sechellia; assembly: GCF_004382195.2. Classification (NCBI taxonomy): domain Eukaryota; kingdom Metazoa; phylum Arthropoda; class Insecta; order Diptera; family Drosophilidae; genus Drosophila; species Drosophila sechellia. The sequence continues at coordinate 14,137 of NW_022611188.1, forward strand.
GCTACGTACGACCAGAGAGTGGATGAATGGGGATGTTTTTGATCAAACATTATGAACGCTATGGTTACGGCGAGTCCATTAAACATAGTTGAGAGCTTGCTGTGCAATCCTGGAACTTCTCCGCTGCACTCTGGCGCCCATTTGAGGATGAAGGACAAGACTGGCTTCGGAACTCCCGGACGAATTCGCAGACATTTCGTTGGATGACCAGATCTCTGCAGTGCGCTCGCCTTGTACTCTGTGTGAGATCAAGTGCTGGGTCGCAGTCGACCCAAGACCGCACGGAAGATAATTTGGAAACAGCAAGTGGGCAGGAGACTGAGGCTGAGCAACTTGTCTCTGAATTGAGGGTCATATCAGCTCAGTACAACAAACTCATTCTGAAGGTCAAAGAGGATAACTGGAGGCGCTTCGTGTGAGAGAACAAGGACGATCCATGGGGCAAGTTTTTAGGATTTGCCGTGGCCGGAAAAGGACAACCGATCTCAGTTGTTCTTCGCTCACTACGTAACCTGGCACGACTGCGCGAGTTACAATCCTGTGAGCAGGCCTGCCGTATGTTGAAATACTGATACCTTGGCGTTACAGTTGGCGAGCGGTTCCAGATCAGCTGACTGCAGTTGTCCAGGCATAGGCACGCTGGGACTACGGACTCAGGGACCATATATGCTGGACTCATGGTGCCATGTGCCTTGTTTGGTGCTTCGGTCTGATATGATGGATGTTTGGATGCTACCTGTATGCCGTACAGTGTCCACTAAGGCAATGCAGGTGCCTGCTGGCGCTTGACTTAGCCGCCAGGTGCACGGCGGTCTGAGTAAAGTTTTGACGAAACTACCCATTGAAGACGTTAGACTGGCTGTATGGCAAGGACGTGTCAGGTCTGAGCTGGATTCACAAGATGGCGAGACTGGACGAATGCTCACTTAGCGCATGGCAGCGCAGATGGGACAACCCTGAGGAACACGGTAAAAACATTTTTCAAACATTTTTTCAGTGTGGGCGTTTAGTTGCCGTTCAAGTGGTCGTAGCAAAATGTTTTTTTTGTCAAATCTATGAAAATATATCGGACTCGGTTATGATCCAGGTTAAGAATATATATATAATTAATTAGTCGTAATACTCATAAGTTAAAAAAATATAATTTATTTAACTGAATAATTACAAATATGTTTTTGTTGAAGAACACCGACCGATTACAATTAGGTCTCAAACTGAACTCAATTTCTTATTCTGATTTGGTTGACGTTCAAGCCTCGGTATCGAGCTTTTCCAATATGGACTTTGGACTTAAGGGAAATGATCAAATGAAGAGAAAAAGCTTCTGACTTCAATTGTTCTATGCTTCTCTTGGATCAAGTGCATTTGCTCTTGGATACAAGGGCTTTGGCTTTATAATTTGATACTTTTGTTTTCGGGACTGCGAGTCCGAAGTTTGAACGTGGGGACGTGATGTTTAGTCTACTTGTGGGTGGTTATTGGAGTTGGGATTTTTCCACTCAACCTTGGTTTGGAGGATCTTATGACAGTTCATTATGGTTCTAGGTTTTTCCATTCAACCTTGGTTTTGAGGATCTTATTACAATTTGTTCTTATCGGATATTTGTTGGGTACATAGGGAGTGTATTTGGGTGTACATACTGTATGTGTAGTGGTGTGTAGTGATGTGTAGGCATATGCTTAAGTCTTAGGGACTTATGGATATGTCACTCCCCCAACCTTTGAATTTGGCCTGTCCTCAGGTCGTTAGATTTGGGTATATCATAATATTGTTTCCTATTTGAATATCTTCATTGACATTAGTTTCTAGGTGCGGATGTTCTTCTTTTTGTTTACTGTATTTGACAATAATTTTCTTGGGTACATTTTTAAACTTATATGCTAGATACAAAGTCAGACTAATTATCATAATGATAAATGTTGTAATGCATATAATTTGATAGAAGTTATAATGTTTTACATGGTCTCTTATCATTTCTTTTGTTTGTAAATGATTTATTGGTTCTAAACGTGTAACATTATTAGTGATATAAATTGTTTCTGTAAAATCTGCTAAGTTGTTTGAAATTAGAAATTCATCTATTTGCATGGAACAATTTTTAATTTTTATAATGTTGTTTCCTGAGATTGTTAGTTGGTTATTTGTACAATCTTGGTTGACAATTGTTTCAGTAATATTCCATGTTAACAGTATATTTGGTTCTACGTAATTTATTTGAAAGTTTCTATGGGTTTTAGTATATTTGCATTGAGTCTGCTCTTGTTTTATAATTCCAATAATACACTTATCAAATATTATTTTATCTGTGTCTTTATGGAATACTTGATTATCGAATATATAAAACTTATCGAATATTTGCTCGGTTAGAATATAATTTTGTTCGTCTGGATATGGAACTATTTGAAATATAGGAACTTTAGTGACTTCGGTAGGAACGTGGGAAATAATCAAAATTTCGTTCGTATCTGTTTTGAGCCAAGTTTGTTTTTATCTTTAGCATTTTCTCCGAATTTACGTGTCTCAAATAATCGTGTTTTAATAATTTTGGGTTGAAGATTCCTAGTCTGGTTAATTGCATACCTAATTCAATATCTTCTATATATTCTGTGAATTGTTGAAGGTTGAATATAATTATTGCAATTTGTTGGCCTAGTTCCTTTTCTAATTTGAGCCTATTAATTATGTCAATTCCACTGTTGATTATGTCGACAATCATGTTTAAATCGTGGGTTTTACATTGTCTTCTGACATGTTATTAATTTTGTCTTCTAGCTCTTCCCTATCGTCTTCATTTAATGTTCCGAATAAGTATTTATAAGCTTTTCCTACTACATTTAAAAGACCTCTTTTACTTCGCTGAATAATTCTTATACCATTTATTTCCCGTTTTAGTTTATCGACTAAATATTGTATTTGTGGTACATTGGGATAATCTTTTGCTTCAGTAACTAGGTTTTCGAACATTAGCATTGTCTTTGTTATGTTTATACTCAAATAGTGGTATTCGTAGGTGGTTGGAATTTCCATTGTTCCAGTTTGGAATATAAGATATCCATTTTTCGCGCTTATAGGGTTTACTTCGATATTGCTGCATTTAACCATGGTGATAAATGATAAAATGCAACTAAGCATTATTATGAACGTGATGGGTGTTTTGCTCTTCATTGGTTGTTCTGGAATTATCGTATTTACTTTTATTGAATTTTTTCTTTTTCTTAAACTTTGATTTATAATGTACGATTTTCCTTCCTCGATTTGTTTCTTCAAAATGTTTACTATCTACTTGTTCAATTTGTCCTGTCTTTTTAAATGGATTAGTGACTTTACTCTTTACAAGTGGAGCCTGTCTATATTTTGTGTCAACTTCAAAATCATGCCTATTCTTATTAAGGTATTTTATCTTATCAATTTTGTTTTGTTGTACGTTAAAATCTGGGCTACCTGCGTATAGAAAAATGTCTGCTGGATATCGTTTAGTGCTATTATGTTTGGTTTTATGATTGTATACGTATAATATTGTTTCAAATTTCGTACACCTATCTTCAATGTTTTGCTCGTTTCCGATAATTCTTAATTTTTCATTTACTGTTTTGTGAAACCTTTCTATGTCTGATACACCATTTTTACTTGTTGTTACAGAAATTTTAACACTTTCGGATCTTAACCAATTTTGTAAAGCTATGCACATAAAAGCTGAATCTTTGTCTGCTTTAATTTCCTGCGGCTTTCCCATGTCATTGAATATTTTTGTAATGGCTCTTTTTGCTTCTAGCCAATCTCTACTTTTTACTTCTACTAGGGAGGCAAATTTCGAATAAATATCAATACAAGATAGGAAGATTTGGTTTCCTGTGAGATAAAAATCTATCACGTATTTTTCCCTTGTGTTAAATATTTCAGGTGTTGTTTCGTATGTCAATTTTGTGTCTCGATGTTCTGTTTTTGCAAGGTTACAGATTTCACATTCATTGATAATGTTTTGGATTAGCTTTTGACTATCGGGGTAGTAGTATTTTTCTTTAAACCAATTAACGGTTTTTTCAATACCTGGATGTAAAAGTTCCTTATGCTTCTTTAGGATTAAGTCCTTAAATTCCGCATAAGTTAGTATGTCAATTAGCTTGGTTGTACATCTCAATAATTTTGTGAAATTGTTAGGGCTTATGATTTCGGTAAATGCCCTTTGAAAAATCAGAAAATCTTCGTCATTAGGGAAGTAAATTGCACTTTTCTTGGTACACACATATTCCTTAATGAGATTTTTGGCGAATTCAAGTGTCATTTCTTTATAAATTATTTTAATCTTTAATTTTTGAAAGTAATGAGTTACACTTGTTGTTTCATTGTCGCCTTTTTCTATCTCTATTTGTCTAGAGAAGAAATTGATTGGTCTTTCTGTTATGGATATATAATTCAAATTATCTTCATTGGCACTATGTATAGTTGCGTTTGCGCTGTTTGCGACTTCACCAACCATGACTTCTTCTATCTTTGTGCGGGAAAGAGCATCCGCGACATGATTTTCTTTGCCTGGAAGATATTTTAATTTATAATCAAATTCATTAAGTTTGATTTTCCATCTTTGTAGTTTCATGTTAGGTTCTTTGATATTATTGAGCCATACCAGTGGCTTGTGATCACTCATTATTTCAAATGGCCTTCCGAATAAATATGACCTAAAATATTTTGTTGCCCAAACTATAGCTAACAATTCTTTTTCAATAGTAGCATAGTTAATTTCGTGTTCGTTTAATGTTCTGCTAGCATAACAAACGGGCTTATGGTTCTGTGACAATACTGCACCAATAGCTACATTACTTGCATCAGTTGTTAGAGAAAAGGGCTTTGAAAAATCAGGGTAGATTAATATCGGATCTGATGTTATCAAAACCTTTAGTCTTTCAAATGCTTCGATGTAGTCTTTGCACTTCGTATCTATTACAGCACCTTTCTTTAGCTTAAGGGTCATGGGTTTAACTATTTTTGCAAAGTTAGGAATAAACTTGCGATAGAATCCACATAATCCCAAAAATGACTTTATTTGTTTAGGTGTCTTAGGTAATGGAAAGTTTGTGATTGCTTTAGTTTTGTTTGGGTTAGGTTTGATGCCATCTGTTGTGACGATATGTCCTAGGAATTCAGTTTCTTTTTTCATGAATTCACATTTATCTAGCTGAAATTTCAAATTGGCTACTCTCAGTTTTTCAAAGACTTTCTTTAGAGATAAAATATGTTCTTCCAATGAAGTGGAATAAATAATAATATCGTCTAAATAAACTAAACAATCTTTGTAGATCAAATCTTCCAGAAGATTATTCATACATCTCTGAAAAGTAGCTGGAGCATTTTTTAAACCAAAAGGCATACGAGTATATTCATAATGCCCATGCTTTGTGGAAAAAGCAGTTTTTGCAATAGAATTTTCATCCATCTGTATTTGGTGAAAACCTTTAGCTAGATCTATTGTCGTAAAATATTGGCATCTACCCAATTTGTCCAATATTTCGTCCATTCGGGGAATGGGAAATTTGTCATTAACAGTTATCTCATTTAGATTCCTGTAATCGACTACCAACCTGAATTTTTGTTTCCCAGAGGCGTCTGCCTTCTTGGGGACCACCCAGATAGGGGAACAGTAAGGAGATTTTGATTTGCGAATAATCCCTTGTTCTATCATTTCTTTAATTTGTTTGTTGACTTCTTGGTCAACACTTTGGGGGTACTTGTAGGGTTTACGGTATACTGGATCTTCATGTTGAGTTTGGATGACATGTTTAATTGTACTTGTGAAGGTCAAATTTTCGCCCTCTTTGTACTGAATGTCTCTATATTCATATAGGACCTTCTTTAAACATTCAACTTCCTCTACATTTAAATGTTCGAGTCTGTACTCGTTACATTCGCGTAACTCATTGTTAATCGCGAAGTTGACTATATTGTCGTCAATGGAATCGAGATGTGTTACATCATTGTCCACTGTGTCACTAACAACATTTGAAATGAGGCATTTAGGTGATGCGGTCTCTTTCTTTTGTTGTTGACGCTTTGACTTAAGGCCTTTAGATGTGGTCTTAGCCTTTTGCATCTTTGGATCGATTTTCTCCACAGGAGCGGAATCAATCTTTTGCTGTGGGTCGAGGCATTTGGATGCGGTCTCGCCCTTCTTTTCATCATACAAAAACTTAAATGTTTTTGACCCTAAGATTATTGTATTATTATCGTAGTTTATTTTTGCTTTTGTATCTTCTAAATATTTTCGACCTAACAGGAAATCATAATTGTCGGAAAATTTATGGATATAGAATTTCTGAACGGACGGACAGACTGAAGTGGGTTTTATTGTTATACTTTTCTTTAGTATAATCGGACCTTTAATAGTGTATACTGTTAGATTTTCTTCGTTTTCTTTTAGGTTCTCAAAATTTTCCTTTATAATATTTATTGATGATCCTGTGTCGATCATTCCTTTGTACATTTTATTATGATAGGATATCTCTACATAGGGACTGGTGTGTCCTTCTCTTTCGCTTGAGTGTCCGAGGCAGCTTGATGAAAATTTACATCCATTCTGTACTGGTCACTCTCACTCTCGCGTTGTCTTTTTATTGGTTTTTGATTATTAAAATTATTCGAAGTCGAGGGTTGGAAATTAAGAGGATTATTTTGTTGGGCTTGATTCAAATCCCTTCTATATGCGTGATAATTTCCTCTTAAATGATTTGGTATAGGACGGGGTGAATACTGATTTTGTTTTGGTATAAATTGGTTTGAATTTTGAGGCGGCTGGGTATTATTATTCGGGTTCATGCCAGAATGATAATAATTCTGATTTCTATTATTGTAATATTTCTGGTAATTATTTTGATTATTGTTTCCCTTGTTCCTATGTTTATTCACTTCTGATTTGTTTGGACGGTAATTTTCTGGATTAGCATCGTAAAGTTCTGCCTCCATTGATGCTCGTTTTAATTTGTAAATAGTATCAATTTCTTTGCGTGCTAATGTCATGTAAATTCTATCCGGCAATTTTCGATCTATTACTGTTTTAACAGTCCTGTTCAACATATCTGTATAGTTTGATTTAACAACAGAATCGTTTTCTAACTCTAACTTATCAAATATAATCCAATATTGTATCTCTAGTCTTTCTATGAACTTACTGATGCTTCCTGGGTATGGTGTTTCCTCTAGTTGTCTCATGATTGTTGTATATGGCCTGTGATCCTTGAATGCCATTGCTAGTGCTTCCTTCATTTCTATCCATGTTGTAGCTCTCTCTTGGGTCACAACTTCCAGTGCTTCGTCCACTAGTATTCTCTTCACCGCTCCATATACGACATGTGCTTGTCTCGGGTCTTGTGTTGGATACAAGTTGAGTAGTTGTTCTATCTGATTTACAAATCCAGATAGTTTTCCAGGTGTACCATCGTAATGATTTAATTCTTTTATTTAGTTTAATAGTTGGTTTAGATGGATTTCTGATAATTGTGGGACTGCCATGATGTATTTATTTTCTTCGGTTGTAGTTTTAAATATTTGTGTTTTTAGATTAGGTTTTCGGAATTGAAAGTCTTTTAATTAACTTTGGTTCCGACCGCACGGGATTTTTGTTTGAATTCTACTTTCACGTAGATTCTTTTGCGGATCTCAAAAATATTTAGAATCACTGTTTTAATTCGCTAATCTTGGATAGCTAGTTGTATAGCGTATCCTTCAGTTGATTAGTACCGTACTAAAAGGACTCTTTTATTTTTCTTTAGATCCTACCGACTGCGCCAATTAATTAGTCGTAATACTCATAAGTTAAAAAAATATAATTTATTTAACTGAATAATTACAAATATGTTTTTTGTTGAAGAACACCGACCGATTACAATTAGGTATCAAACTGAACTCAATTTCTTATTCTGATTTGGTTGACGTTCAAGCCTCGGTATCGAGCTTTTCCAATATGGACTTTGGACTTAAGGGAAATGATCAAATGAAGAGAAAAAGCTTCTGACTTCAATTGTTCTATGCTTCTCTTGGATCAAGTGCATTTGCTCTTGGATACAAGGGCTTTGGCTTTATAATTTGATACTTTTGTTTTCGGGACTGCGAGTCCGAAGTTTGAACGTGGGGACGTGATGTTTAGTCTGCTTGTGGGTGGTTATTGGAGTTGGGATTTTTCCACTCAACCTTGGTTTGGAGGATCTTATGACAGTTCATTATGGTTCTATGTTTTTTCCATTCAACCTTGGTTTTGAGGATCTTATTACAATTTGTTCTTATCGGATATTTGTTGGGTACATAGGGAGTGTATTTGGGTGTACATACTGTATGTGTAGTGGTGTGTAGTGATGTGTAGGCATATGCTTAAGTTTTAGGGACTTATGGATATGTCACTATATATATATATATGTAGTTCTTCATTTATGTGGTTTTTATTAAACAAGCAGTAGAGCTTATAAGTGTAACAAATTTTTTGTGTTCTTTAAGATTTCCCATTTAGTTATTTAGACTTATGACGAAATTTATTATTTAGATTTAGGAACAACGGCCATTGCCATTGGAGTGTACTCCAATTCACTCTATTCAATTCACTCGGTCCCTTTCTATTGTAAAATGTTAATTTTTATAAGAATAGAAGAGCTTTTGCTCTGTTCAAGGTTCTTTATTTGAATAATCAAAGTGTGCGGAAGTTGGGTTCAGCTAACCAGCACATACATTGCTTATATCTATGTATTCTTACTTACATCTATACAAGTTAACAACGCTTAACATAATAATTCATAGCATCTAAGTAGCTCTATGTATAGAATGCTGACGCGACAGAATTGAGTTCAGCGCTCTGCGCAAAGAACGTCCGGCAACGGAAAGCTAACTCTTCTTATTCGGAGTGTTGCTTCACGCTGCAAGGAATGCTGTGTCGGCTTTGCCGAATCGTCTTGATGGCGCGATGCATTGCTGTTAGGGTAAACTTAGCTCCGAATAAATCAGAACGTGCTCCGGCTTAAAGCCGCAAATAATAATTGTATTTATTATCTAAATTGCTACGCCACAAGGCTAGTCAATATACCTAAGGGGGCGAAGTCAAGCCCTCCAACGTAATCTTCAGAAGAAGACCCTGACGCAAGACGTCCAACCAACGTCTCTGGAGCACGCAATTTCATAATTTACATACACATATGTGTGCAGAAGGAATTGACCACTTTTGCTGCAAAGTGCATGCAATTTGTATAAGCGTTAGATCGTATTACTGGGTCGCTGGAGTTCTTACGTAGTTCTTGGTGGAAATTACGTAATATATCGAGTCATTTGGTTTTAGTGTTAATATATTGTGTTACAAAATATATATTGTTTGAAATGTTGATTTGTTTCTAATTATATACTTATATTTATACTTAAACTTTGGGTTTTCCTTTTTTTGGCTTGGCTTTTTTTTGTCTATTAGCTATCATCACAGTCCACTTGCTAATCTTAAAAAGCATAACATTCATTATTTTCATAAAACCATAATGAGAAGGCACTACTTTCATTTGTGCACTTAATGCATTGCTCAACAATAAATTTTTTATACACATTTGTTTTTTATTATTTTTAAAAATATTTTTAAAAACATTAATGTGTATTTGGCAAATATTAAAAAATAAATCAGATGGTGCCTTTAATTTCCCGAAGTCCGAGGCACGAAGTGCGGACACAAGCACTCAACAATCACTGCCTTATTAATTTTTCTCACGTCGCAAGCTTAATACCCTAATGAAAGTATTCTAATATAAAGTCATTTTCGAAATTTTTTTGTGATGTACATAGATTCGGCTATTACTATTTCTAAACTATATTTAAATAATAATAACGTTAAGGCAATGCAAAACAAGAATTTTTCGCATGGTGCCAATTGATAAAATATAATATAGATTTAAAGTCAACAAACCTCTTAGGTGAAGGCCAAATTTGTCAAATTTACAATGCATGAGCATACGTGTGCACACATACAGTTGTCTGCTATCACTGTATGCGTAGAAAAGAGCTGTTTGCTGTAGCGCTTTCGCTCTTTCTCTCTCGAACAAAAAATCGGGAGAGCCTGGAGCCACCTCTAGAGCAACGACCAAAAAATCGCGTGCCAAAAAATCGTATGGCGATACGCATCTTGTTATTCTAGTATCTTTGGTTATATGCTATTTCTAATCTAAATTTAAGTTCCTTAGAGTAATCTTCTACATTATATAGTGGTTCTACTCTATATATTTTAATAAAATCCAAGAGCTGTCTTGGTAATCTACCAAAGACTAGTTCGTGTGGACAGTATTCATGCATGACTGATGGTGTTGTGTTGAAACAATAGGTAAAATATTGTATCCAAACGTACCAATCAGTTTTGTCTGCAGAAATGTATGAAAGATTTATTCATTGAATGTTCTATGACTTCGTTCGATTGTCCCTAAAGTCTGGTGTGATATGCGGTTGATATTAGATTTTCAACTTTCATATATTTACACATATCTTTAATTACCTTGTTTTTATACTCGGTATAAATGTCTGAAATGAACGTCTTCATTGAACCGTACTTTAGTATAACATTTTCGAATAAAGTTTTTGCGACAGTATTTGCGCTCTTGTTCGCGTCAGGTATGGCTACCAGATATTTTGTTAAATCACATATTAGTGTGACGATATATTCATTGACATATTCTGTTTTCAGTAGTGGACCAACGGTGTCCAATATCACTATATCGAAAGCATTTGTTAGGTCTCTGTGTTAGTCATTGGGGTCTTTGTGTGTGTCGTTGTTTTTGAAATTTGGCATTTATGGCATCTACGAATGTAATCTTTTATATGACGAGTCGTCCTCATGTTGCTTAACTCAACATAAACTTCATTGTATCTCTTTGTTCTTCATTTACTAATGTATCGCTTGACTTCATCACTCATATCATTCAACTTAACTTTCCGTAGCAAATAACCAACTGTCCCTGGTATGTACGTAACTCTACACTCCATAAAGACCTCAATATTCACACAGTTGAGACACAAATTGGGAGACATACAAGTCGATATAGTGACAGATTACTGAGCCATAGCAGTCTTCTTGCAAGACGTCTCATCCCCGCTCGACCTCTGAGAAGACTTAAACGGCAAGGCTTCGCCAAGACAATTGGGCAGCAGTAAAAACTCTTCATTTATGTTCCTACTCCACTTATTTTATTTTATAGTGTTTGGTAATTGATAAGAATATTTCTCCACACTGTGATGTTAAGATACAATATTATGATGTACGGATTCTTCACTTAATAAATATTAATAAAAAAAAAAAAAAAAACTTCTTGTGTCTTCAAATGTTAGGTTGGCGGGATAAACCTATCAATCTCCTCTAGAGTCAACTCTCTCTTCCGCACAAACCCAACAATTTGGCTATCAACCATACATTTCATCAGAGATTAGCTTAGTAGGATATTCTTCAACTTAACGCTTAGAGTACAGGCTCTCTTCTACTCAAGCTCAATCGTCTGGCTATCTTACACTAGTCGTCAAATGTCAGTTTAGCAATCTATACACTTTCCAATTGGAGTACACGCTCCCTTCTGCACAAACTCGACCATTTGGATACCAATCCGCTTACAACTCATTATCATTATTCTACTGCCATTTTTCGTTGATGGTCAACATTCCTATCGGCCTTGGCTCTTTTCCTGTCAACAATTCTAAGGGACTGTGTTGAGTCACCCGATTAGTGGTGCAATTTATGGCCAACTGCATCTCACCCAATGCCTCCTGCCACGAACGTTCGCTAGTCTGTACTGCTATTAACATCCTCATTACCACACTCATTACTCGCTCACAATATTTGATATATTTTCATCGCGCTGCTGCTCGGATACTAGCCAGTTGTGTGTGATAGTTGCCAAGTCAACTCGTACTTCCACAGCTTTACTTGTATTTGGCTGTGCTTCTACAGCTACAGGATTCCTTGATAAACAATCAACATGAGCCATTTGGCTTCCTTTACGATATTCAACGTGGAACTCAAAGAGTTGCATGAATGACCACCATCGATGCACTCGCGGGGTCAATACCGCCTTGTCCTGACTCTCCTTAATAGAATTGCAAGGATTGGCTAAGACCTTCAGTGATATAGGCGCCTTCAAGGCCTTTGTCAGTTTCTCCACCTCTTGGATGTATTGTTAGCCGTTTTGTTTTTTTTGTTGTAGATTGAGAAGCTGGCAGATATAACTTCTTCCTTTTACTGTAATTGACAGTGTGATAATGATTGCAGCAATTGTCTGCTCACTACCTATAAGTTTCCTTGCATTATGCGTGTCTAATAGACTTAGAGCATCTAAAAAACTGTACCATCCGCACAATCCTATGAAACTGCGCAAGCCTTTCAAACTTTTAGGCAATGGAAAATCGATAATCGCGTCCACCTTTTCAGGGTCTGTGCGAATTCCACCGTCTCCGATAATGTGGCCCAAATAGCGTACTCGTCGCATACAAAAGTGACTTTTGGCGACGTTTACCGTTAAGCCCGCTCGCTGTATCTGCAGTGCTAACTCCCTCAGTACATTAAAATGGCTCTCAAAAGAAGAAGATACTATCAGTAGGTCGTCTAAATAGATAAAACCTCGTTTCTCAAATGAGCCGGCACTACTTTGTCCATTAACGGTGACATAGTGCTCGTGGCGTTACACAACCCGAAAGGCATGACTTTAAACTGATATAACGGTCTACCCGGGACGGTAAAAGCTGTTTTGTCCCGAGATTTAGGTTCCAAAGGGACCTGCCAATATGCATCCTTTAGATCTAGGCTCGATATGTACTCGGCTCTCGGCATCGACTCAGTATCCCGTTTATTTGGGGTAACGGATATGCATCCTTCTCCGTAAAACTATTAACCTTGCGACAGTCAAGACAAATTCTAACTTTGCCTGGTTTAGTCACCATCACGATCGGCGAAGACCAACACTCTCAAACTCTTCTATCACCCCTAAGCGTAACATCCGGTCGATTTCCGCATACATTGCTTTTTCGACGGCGGGGGAGACAGGGAAATGCCGTTGCTTCACAGGCCTAGCGGTGCCCACATCGATCGAATGAGAGACCAAATTCTTCTTACCTAACCCTTCTTGGCTAAAGGAAGGAAAACAGTTGATTACATTGGCCAACTTGGCTTTGTAACCTTCACATAATTCGTGCTGATCCACCACCGTTTGCTGGTTGGGCTCAGGCGACAATATCTCAGCTATTTTCAATTTAGCAGGAAGGAGGTCATATAATTTCCAAAAGTCAATTCCCAAATAGAGATCCTGTTTCAACGATGGCACGACATACAACTTCAAAAGCTTTTTGATGTCACCGTATTCCACTTCTATTTTTAGCAGTCCTACTATACGTTGAGAATTCCCGTCTGCTGTCGCAGCTTCTCCTATCAACGACTTAAACTTCTCGTTTTCCATCGCAGCTTGCACTAACCGTCCTCCAATACAACTAATCGATGCGCCTGAATCCAACAATCCGTAGACCAGGCGATTCAATAAGCGAATCGGTAAAAAACGGTCGAGGGTCTCGAGGTCCTGTTGGAATATAACTGATGTAATCCAAACTGGCTTTACATTTTTGACATTCTTCCAGAACAATTTCAACCGTCCAGCACTACGAGATTTCCGTTTAAGAATTGTAGGAGTTTTTCTGGAATCCGAAATGCAGACGTTCCGTAATTCCGAAATTTTTCTGTGAAGCAGTCTAATAGCCGGTTTAATTGGTACGTCAGGGAGGGTAGAGACACACTTTTATCGGTGTTCTCTACTGATCGGTCATTGATTCGGTGCGGCATTCGAAGTCTTCGGTTTGACTGGCAACTTCGACATGCCGACCTTGAAGTTTTTTGAGCATTTTCTACAACTTAGTTTGTAGGTGTTTGCTGCACCACACCCGTAACAAAACACTCGTCTTTCGCTATACATTCTTGGTATCGGTGTCCTTCGACTCCGCAATTCCGACACACTAGGGAAAAAGCTTCAATGTCGTTCTCACCTTCGTATGTTGACCTCACCTCATCTTCACCCTCCTAACAGACCTCGGAGATCTCGCGTTTAAACGGAGTATCTTTCGCGTAGCTACTGCATCTTCTGACGTCAGCCAGGAATGCCTCCCTTCGCTTACAAATCTCTCTCAACTCCGACACCGTTCGGACATCTAAGTTTAGAATTTCGTGGCGGATCTCAGGACGAAGGTTACTTCTTAGCACGCGGACAAGTTTGTTGGCTGTCCAAGGCTGTTCTAGCTGGTCGACTAACTCGGATACCGTGTCGTAGAAACTATCAAAAGTTTCATTTGGTTTTTGTTTGGTATTCCTAATCAGCTCTTCTATGTCCCCATCGTCTCGACTCTGTCGAAATTGCAGTCGTAGGGCTGTACAAAAGCTCTCCCACAGGATTTCACCGTTGGCTTTATGATAACGCCAAAAGAAGTCGTTAGCCTTGCCTTCAAACAATACACTTATGTTCCTACATAACAAGTATAAAGTTGTCCACTGACACTCCTACACCAGAATATTTTATTTTCCAACCATTTAATATGTGGACGACTTTATCTGGCCGATCAAACAAATCGAAGAAGCGCTTCGTGGAGAAGAACAGGATTTGGCGATGCTAAATACTGCCTCTCATAGGCATTTGGGTGATCAGCGGACATTTCACTGGCTGTAACGACTACAGCTGGACTCGGAATGGGCATTATTCGCTGCATGCTTGAGGTGATAGCGTTTTGTACTAGATCAGCCATCTTCTCTGACAACGTTGCTAGAAGCCTACGCTCCATGGCTAACAAAGCTACTGCATTAGCACTTACAGCGCTTGAACTAGCTTCATTTGCGTTAGCACCGCTGGCTGATGTCGAAGGTTGCGGGTGGAAGATTTTAGTTTTACTGCGAGTTTCTCTCCCTACCCTTTCGTCGCTTCGGCTGGAGGCCTACAGGTTAGGTTGTTAGTTTTTTTAAAATGATTGCCAATGCACTCCCTGTGAAATTCATGGTGACAGGTTTCACATACAAGTCTTGTGTGCTGATCTCGGCTGCACATAATTTACAAACAGGGTTTGAGACACTAGAGATTTCCTAGTTGGTATCGGTCTAACCCCATCATACTTGCGAAAAATTACAGGTTCAAAAATGGCGAGCAAAAATAGAATAAACTTATACGTAAAATATCAACGATAAGGTGCGAAAAGATAATAAATCTGAACTCTTGCTTGATGTTCTCCTTTCGTAGGGCTGTCTATTATTTTGGCTCAAAATTCTCACGAAGGCGTAGAAGGAGTTCGTGAAAAGAAAGATATTCCATGTTAGCCTAAATTTCAACACCACCAGTAGGTGTAACAGTGAAGTCCTGCATCGTGCCTTTTCCTTGGCACGAATATTCCAACCTAGAGGAAACTCTATCTTATTTAAAACGAATAGTAAAAAGGAGGAAATCGTCAACTATATGAGGATCTTGCATTTCTCTTGAGTAACGCGAAGATTACCGTCATGTTACGTTAATGATCTTTTTTTTAGAATAGCGTTTAGTTAGCTCAAGGAAGTAGATAAAACCGGGACAGAAACCTAACCGAAGTTACTGTTACTCTGTTTTCCTCAGCAAAATCCACATTTCCTTTTGCTTCACTTAGGAAAATTTTGGATCAGTCTTAAATATGGGCAATCAGCAATATTAGTATTGACTTGACGTGTAATCCACAACCAATTCTAAACACAAAAATTTTTGGAAGTGAGACGGAAAATGTAAAGAAAGGATTAAAGATTAAAAACTTAACTTATTTATTATTATACTTAACTAAACTGTAACGTGTAACGAATAAACCGATGGATGACTGGAGTACCTGTACGTCTGTGCGAATTCCACCGTCTCCGATAATGTGGCCCCAAATAGCGTACTCGTCGCATACAAAAGTGACTTTTGGCGACGTTTAGCGTTAAGCCCGCTCGCTGTATCTGCAGGGCTAACTCCCTCAGTACATTCAAATGGCTCTCAAAGCAAGAAGATACTACCAGTAGGTGTCTAAATAGATAAAAACCTCGTTTCTCAAATGAGCCGGCACTACTTTGTCCATCAACCGTGACATGTGCTCGTGGCGTTACACAACCCGAACGGCATGACTTTAAACTGATATAACGGTCTACCCGGGACGGTAAAAGCTGTTTTGTCCCGAGACTTAGGATCCAAAGGACCTGCCAATATGCATCCTTCAGATCTAGGCTCGATATGTACTCGGCTCTCGGCAGACGACCAGTATCCCGTTTATTTGGGTAACGGATATGCATCCTTCTCCGTAAAACTATTAACCTTGCGACAGTCAAGACAAATTCTGACTTTGCCTGGTTTAGTCACCATCACGATCGGCGAACATCCGTTCGATTTCCGATACATTGCTTTTTCGACGGCGGGGAGACAGGGAAATTCCTTGCTTCACAGGCTAGCGGTGCCCACATCGATCGATGGAGACCAAATTCGTCTTACCTAACCCTTCCTGGCTAAAGGAAGGAAAACAGTTGATTACATTGGCCAACTTGGCTTGGTCACCTGCACATAATCGTGCTGACCACCACCGTTTGCTGGTTGGGCTCAGGCGACAATATCTCAGCTATTTTCAAATTAGCAGGAAGGAGGTCATATAGTTTCCAAAAGTCAATTCCCAAATAGAGATCCTGTTTTAACGATGGCACGACATACAACTTCAAAAGCTTTTTATCACCTATTCCACTTCTATTTTTAGCAGTCCTACTATACGTTGAGAATTCCCGTTGCTGTCGCAGCTTCTCCTATTAACGACTTAAACTTTTCGTTTTCCATCGCAGCTTGCACTAACCCTTCTCCAATACAACTAATCGATGCGCCTGAATCCAAAAATCCGTAGACCAGGCGATTCAATAAGCGAATCGGTAAGAACGGTCGAGGTCTCGAGTCCTGTTGGAATTAACTATGTAATCCAAACTGGCTTTACATTTTTTTACGTTCTTCCAGAACAATTTCAAGCGTCAGCACTACAGATTTCCGTTTAAGAATTGCAGGAGTTTTTCTGGAATCCGAAATGCAGACGTTTCGTAATTCCGAAATTTTGCTGTGAAGCAGTCTAATAGCCGGTTTATTGGTACGTCAGGGAGGGTAGAGACACACTTTTATCGGTGTTCTCTACTGATCGGTCATTGTCGACTGATTCCTTGCGGCATTCGAAGTCTTCGGTTTGACTGGCAACTTCGACATGCGACCTTGAAGTCTTTGAACTTTTTCTACAACTTGGTTTGTAGGTGGTGCTGCACCACACCCGTAACAAAACACTCGTCTTTCGGCTATACATTCTTGGTATCGGTGTCCTTCGATCGGCAATTCCACACACTAGGGAAAAATCTTCGATGTCGTTCTCAGCTTCGTTGTTGACCTACCTCATCTTCACTCTCGTGACAGACTCGGAGATCTCGCGTTTAAACGGGTATCTTTCGCGTAGCTACTGCCTTTTCTGAGTCAGCCAGAGATCCTCCCTTCGCTTACAAATCTCTCTCAACTCTGACACCGTTCGGACCTCAAGTTTAGAATTTCGTGGCGATTCAGGACGAAGTTATTTCTTAGCACGCGGACAAGTTTGTTGGCTGTCCAAGGCTGTTCTAGCTGGTCGACTACTCGGATACCGT
>NW_022611189.1:0-19377 GCF_004382195.2 Drosophila sechellia
AGTTAACACAAGCAGTTCTCACGAAGTGAAACTGCTGAATTGCAGGCCATATCCGGTGGTCTGCACGCGCACTGAACAAACTGCTGATCGCGTACTCCAGGTGCAATTGCCCCGAGCCCGCACGGAGCACTCGCGGAGCAAGTGATCGGGCTGACGCAGAAGTGCTGACCTGGCCTTCTGCCAGCAGTTCTGCTGCGGACCAGAGGCCTGGAGTTGAACCGGGACTGAATTCTTAAGTTAGTTTTAAATCATACTCCGAGGCTTACGCCTTGTAATTATAAATACCCAAATATTGTGACCCTCGCCCTAACGGGAGAGTGGTAAATAAATATAACCAAACTAAACAAACGACTTCTAATTGTCGCCCAACGAAGAAATCGGACTCACGCGAGACGGAATTCGCGAACAAAAACAAAAAACAATCACCGAAGTGAAAAGATAAAAAGTGAAAAAATTAAAATCACCAAAAATTAAATAAATTGGACAGATCGAATCAAAAAAAAAACCACCCGAGAGGAAAAGGTCCCAACTTTCACCAAGCGGAAAATTCTTAACCAAATAGAGAGGCAGAAGCGGCATCGGCAGCGACGACAGCAGCAGCAACTGGTGGCAAAGGAAAGCCGTCGGCAAAACACCTCGACAATAAAATTAATTTGAGTAGGCTTTTTGTCCAAAAGTTCGCTAATAAATACAGTCTCATGTGTTAGAAAATTTAAATAAAGAATAGTAAATAAAAATACACCAAACAACTAAATGATATCCAGCAAGTTGTGGAGTTGAAATTTTAGCGAACCACAAATTAATTTGATATTCAACTCTTGCTAAGAAATACATCAAATACGTATAATTAATATTCTACAAACTCTTGATTTAGTTCTATAACACGCGCAAAATTTTTTACATAAAGAACTGTCTCATGTATAGGGATACTGGGAACATTTCCTCAGACGAAGAAGTCCTAGAACTTTTACATAGAAAAGTGCCAGAAATAAATAGAATTGAAATTTCGTCAAACAGTAGGGCAACAGAAATGCAGGCGGAACAAATTGCGAATATGGAGGCTGCCATAGCCTGCGCACTTCAAAGGCAGGAAGAACTATTCGAAGCAAAACTGACCGCAATTATGGGGGAGTTAAGTTTACTTAAAAATAAAAAACCGAAAATCCAGACATTCCAAGAAATCGAATTGAATCCAAACATTGAGTGTAGTGAGCCCCTTGATATGGTCAAGTCTGTTCCAGAATTTGACGGCAAACAGGAAAATTATATTTCCTGGAGACAGGCCGCCACTGCAGCCTACAAAATATTTGCGCCTTACGAAGGTAGCAGCCGACAATATCAGGCCGTCGGAATCCTAAAAAATAAAGTAAGAGGCCCAGCGTCTGCTGTATTAGCCTCATTTAACACGGTATTTAATTTTCACGCCATAATAGCGCGCTTAGACTTCACGTATGCGGACAAAACTCCGGCACACGTAATAAAACAAGAATTAAGTTTGTCAAGGCAGGGAGAGTTACCCCTACTCAAATACTATGATGAGATAGAACGGAAGCTAACGCTTCTTACAAACAAAACAATAATGACACACGACGCAGCCGCAGCGGCCGTCCTTAATGAGCAGCACAGGGATGACGCTTTACACGCGTTCATATCTGGCTTAAAGAAATCATTAAAAATTGCCGTTTTTCCGGCACAACCGCGGGACTTGCCATCAGCATTGGCGTTAGCTCAAGAAGCTGAGTCAAGTAACGACAGAAGTATTTTCGCGGCCACGTTCGCCCGACATAACGAGGAAAGAGCCTATAGGCCAAACAACCAGAAACAAACAGGTTGGAAAAGTTCTCAGTTCCCAACAAAAATTCGGGGGCGATTAAAAAGAACCCTCATTTTGTTAGAACTCTAAAGGGAACAAACCATCAAAGCGGTTCCTTTAAGCAAGGCCCACACAACAGTGCAGGTAATGGCCAAAGCCAACCGGCGCCAGAGCCAATGGATGTTGACCCTTCCTTCCGGTCCAAACAAACCACAACATGGCAAAGAGGGCGGTCGGCACGGTCTCAGCAAAAAATCAACTTCATGCCGGAAGAAAACACCGACGAAGAAGATTATGACTCCGTTGCTCAGGCAAGCGCCATAGAAATACAGGACGAGCTGGATGCAGAGGACTCCTGCAATTTTTTGGGGTAAAGTCCCTGCTACCTTACATTACACGTACGGTGGCAGGAGGAGAAATAAAACTATTACTAGATACAGGCACCTCAAAAAATTATATTACTCCACTCCCGGGGCTGAAAGGCGTCGTGGCAGCGGAAAAACCCTTTACTGTAAAGTCAATTCATGGCTTTACCAAAATCGATAAAAAATGTATGGTTTCGGTGTTTAACGTAAAGACACCCTTCTTTATTCTGAACAATCTTAAAGACTTTGACGGTATTATTGGTCTCGACTTACTTAAACAAGTAAATGCGAAACTTGATTTTACTGGAAATGTTTTAAATACTAGTAACGGAACTGAAAAGATCCAGTTTGCTAGGGCGTTAACTTCATTAAAATCGACGATGGAGACGTTCCTCTTGCTATTAAAAACTCGTTCGATAAAATGATAGTTAAAAATCACAAAGCCTTCGCTGACCCAGACGAGGCATTACCATTCAATATAAATACTATCGCCACAATTAAAACAGATGGGGAGCCGGTATACTCAAAATCATACCCGCATCCCATGGGTGTGACCGAATTCGTCAATGCGGAGGTTAAACAACTTCTAGCGGACGGCGTAATAAGGCCATCCGAATCTCCCTACAACAACCCGACCTGGGTTGTAGATAAAAAGGGAACAGACCAATATGGGGTAAAAAAGAAACGACTAGTTATCGATTTTAGGAAACTAAACCAGAGAACGGTTGACGATAAATACCCTATCCCAACAATTTCGACAATACTGTCAAATATGGGAGAGTCAAAATTTTTTACGACACTTGATCTTAAGTCAGGCTTTCACCAGATAGAGCTGGCAGAAAAAGACAGAGAAAAGACGGCATTTTCAATAAACAACGGCAAGTACGAATTTTGTAGATTACCATTTGGGCTTAAAAATGCCCCAAGCATTTTCCAAAGGGCCATTGACGACGTCCTAAGAGATGGAATTTCAAAAATATGCTACGAGTACGTCGATGACGTCATAATATTCTCCAAAGCAAAGGAAGACCACGTTAAGGACGTGGATTGGGTTTTAAGAAAACTCTTGGAGGCAGGCATGAGAGTATCCCAAGAGAAATCAAAGTTCTTTAAAAAGAGCGTTGAATACTTGGGGTTCATAGTGTCGCAAGGGGGTCTACGAACCTCACCTGAAAAGGTCAAGGCCATAAAAGAATTCCCTTTACCTAAAACGCTTTTCGAACTCAGATCATTTCTGGGGCTAGCAAGCTACTATAGGTGCTTTATAAAAGACTTTGCGACAATCGCAAGGCCTTTAACGAATATCCTAAAGGGAGAAAATGGAAAAGCAAGCAAATATCAGTCAAGGAAAATCGACATCGATAGAAACGTTCAAAAGGTTGAGAGAAATCTTGTCATCGGAAGACGTTCTGCTTTCATACCCAGACTTTAAGAGACCATTTGATTTGACAACGGATGCGTCAGGTTTTGGTCTAGGAGCGGTACTATCTCAAGACGGCCGCCCGATCACAATGATATCACGCGCCCTTAGAGATAGTGAAAAAAATTATGCAACCAACGAGCGAGAGCTCCTCGCCATAGTTTGGGCACTGAAAAACCTCCGAAACTACTTATACGGTGTAAAAGGGTTGCGGATCTTCATCGATCACCAACCACTTACCTTTGCCATCTCGGATAAAAACCATAACGCGAAACTAAAACGCTGGAAGGGAATTATCGATGATCACGGCGCCAAATTGGTCTACAAACCAGGCAAAGAAAATCTTGTTGCAGACGCGCTGTCTCGCCAAAAGATAAACGTTCTAAATGACGAACAGTCGGATGTAGCAACGATACACAGCGAACAGTCGCTAACTTACACTATTGACACAACGGACAACCCGGTAAACTGTTTCAGAAATCAAATAATAATCGAAGAAGGAAACAGTTTTTCGGTAGACACATTCATCTTGTTTAAAAGCAAGGTGAGACACATAATAAGGATTTCTAAACGAGAAAATCTTCTTAATGCATTGCAAGACGTGGTAAATGCTGAAGTAGTTAACGCAATACATTGCTCCCTACCGATCTTGGCATTTATCCAGCACCGATTAGTTGAATTGTTCCCAAGCACCACTTTCAAGCATGCGAAAAGCTTTGTGCAGGACATAACGGATGCAACTGAGCGGAGAGAAATTGTTATAACAGAGCACAACAGAGCTCACCGAGCAGCACGAAAACGTAAAACAAATCTTGAGTGACTATTTTTTTCCTAAGATGCTACGGTTAGCAACAGAAACCACTTTGAACTGCAAGACCTGCTCAATGGCTAAATACAATCGTCATCCATCCAAACAAGCGGTAGCAGAAACACCTATACCTTCCTATGTGGGGGAAATCCTCCACATCGACATCTTTACAACAGATGGAACCCTTTTTCTTACGTGCATTGATAAATTTTCGAAATTTGCCACAGTGCAAACCATCGCATCGAGGGCTATTGTGGACGTAAAATCTCCCCTATTACACATTCCAAAAATAAGAACCATTTACTGCGATAGCGAAAGATCCTTAAATTCCGAGACCATTAAGACAATGTTGCTAAATCATTTTAATATCACCATTTCCAACGCCCCTCCTCTGCACAGCACCTCAAACGGTCAGGTAGAAAGGTTTCACAGTACCCTGGCAGAAATAGCCAGATGCTTAAAGCTGGAAACTGGCCTAAATGACACAACCGAATTGATTCTGTTGGCAACCAACAAGTACAACAATTCAATTCACTCAGTAACTAATGAAAAACCGATAGAAATTATCCACTCGAAGTCTGCGGTATTCGAAGGAAAAATCAGCAGAAAAATTAAACAAGCACAGGAAAAGACCCTTGATCAAGTAAATAAAAATAGAACCTACAAGGACTATCAAGTTGGCGAAAAGGTGTTCTTAAAAACCAACAAACGATTAGGGAACAAGCTTTCCCCACTATGTTCAGAAGAAACCATAGAGGCAGACCTTGGAACCACGGTCCTAATAAAGGGGAGGGTGGTCCACAAGGACAATCTACGATAAACATCTTCGCAAGAGTCCTTACCCCGTTTCCAATCTTTTTATATCTTTTTAGGTTACGGTACCCCATTCTAATTCTTATACTAATAGCTGTTAAGACAGAGCAGTTAATAAGAACAGAGGAAAGCCAAACAGAATTAAATATCAAATTCCAAACACGATTGAATGAACTTGCAACAACAATGAATCAAATTTCTAAAACTGAAACAAATAAAGAAACACACTTACTGGAGATCATTTTAGCTAAAAATAGAATTGTTATTACAGATTTAGAAAATATTCTTATGGGCTTAACCCTAGCAAAACTGAACATTGTAAGTCCATCAATTTTAGACGAAACCGATATTGCCGAATTCAGAGACAAACAGCCTATTGACATTAGTCTAATAGAGCTACTAGAAGTATCTAGCATAAGCGTATTCCAAAACACAGAAATTTTACACTTTTTAATTAAATTCCCTAACCCTAAGATTAAATGTAAGAAAATTACAATCTTCCCGGTCCAGCACAACAACAAGATCTTGAACGGAAATCTGGTGGCTGAATGCAGATCCCGGAACATCAACATCGGGAACTGCAAGACGACGGTCGGCGCCACTTTCTGCAAAGAACTGCAGAATGGCACTTGCGCTCAGCAGATAATCTCCGGGGCCTTTGCACACTGTTCTACACTTCCCGGCCACCTGGATCCGGTGACCATTGTAGATCACGGCACTCTCATTGTGAATGATGCCAACGTGACCATAACCGACAACCAAGGGAAAGACCAGAAAGTGTCGGGTACCTACCTGGTAACATACACCGAAAAGGTAGCCCTCAATGGGACTTGGTACATTAATCAGCAAGGGAATTCAGATAAAAAACCTGCTGTGTCGGTCATCGCCGTTGTAAACGTCACGGCTCATCAGAATAGGTTAAGCCTTCCACTCCTCCACGAACTAAGTCTGAGGAACCTTCACCACATCGGGACTCTTAGAGAGAAACTCACCTTGGGGTCCCTCCTCAGCAATCCCCTCGCCGTACTTGCTGGCTTCCTATTGTGCTCCACCATTTGGTTGAGCTACCACCACCTAAAGACCAGGGGCCACACAAAGCCAGGAGACAACAGTGATGTGGAGCAAGTGGGTCACCGGGACGGCGACCTCTTAAAAGGCGGAGAAGTTAACACAAGCAGTTCTCACGGAGTGAAACTGCTGAATTGCAGGCCATATCCGGTGGTCTGCACGCGCACTGAACAAACTGCTGATCGCGTACTCCAGGTGCAATTGCCCCGAGCCCGCACGGAGCACTCGCGGAGCGAGTCATCGGGCTGACGCAGAAGTGCTGACCTGGCCTTCTGCCAGCAGTTCTGCTGCGGACCAAAGGCCTGGAGTTGAACCGGGACTGAATTCTTAAGTTAGTTTTAATTCATACTCCGAGGCTTACGCCTTGTAATTATAAATACCCAAATATTGTGACCCTCGACCTAACGGGAGAGTGGTAAATAAATATAACCAAACTAAACAAACGACTTATAATTTGCCCATTGTGTTTACAAATAAAACTATTCTTGTAATGGTTTTGTTTTAATTACATGTACCCTCTGGGAGCCAATAAGCTAGATGACCTGCGATGTAGTTTCAGGAGCTGCGCGGATGTAAAATTAGAACAAAGGATGTCGTAAATCAAGGACCAAAGAATAAGAGGTTCGTATCTAAATAATTCGTTATATTTTTAAAATAAGTTCTAATGTTGTTTTGATAATCGACAATCAAAATCAAAAAATATTTCATATTAATTAGCGGTAATTAACTAGCAACATGAAATTTAAAATAATTGCTAATAGATATACATGACTAACGATGCTGAGGTGAACACAAAATTTACTTCATAAAAATATTGACAATATCGTATTTAATATAAAATTCCAATTCGTAGGAAATCTACGTACCAGAGATGGTATTCATATATTGATGACGTGGTCCATTTGATATTAGGTCAGTTCCATTCTTGGCCACGTCATCCTTAATGCTAATTAAAACTAATGCCCATTGTGTTTACAAATAACACTAAACTTGTAATGGTTTTGTTTTAATTTCATGTACCCTCTGGGAGCCAATAAGCTAGATGACCTGCGATGTAGTTTCAGGAGCTGCGCGGATGTAAAATCAGAACAAAGGATGTCGTCAATCAAGGACCAAAGAATAAGAGGTTCGTATCTAAATAATTCGTTATATTTTTAAAATAAGTTTTTATGTTGTTTTGATAATCGACAATCAAAATCAAAAAATATTTAATATTAATTAGCCCACACACACACATACAGACACACACTTCAGGGAGACAAAAGATTATCCCAAAGGCTGCAAACTGAAGATGGCACACACACACAATGAGAGAATAAGTAATTAAATTAGAAATTAAAGTAAGCAAATGGAAAATTTTGCAAGTAAAAATTTTGAGCCCTCCTCCTCGATTCTTATTAGTGGCACGTAAGCTACACGGCACAGTGCAAATATAGTTTTTGTTTCTAGTATATATTTCTAGTGTTTGACAACTTAATATTTTTAACATATATTGACCGAATATTTTTAAGTAAACTTAATCTTTCTAATATATTTTTTTTATATAAAATCTTATATATAATGTTTTTTGAAATTAAGTCAGTTCCATTCTTGGCCACGTCATCGTTAATGCTAATTAAAACTTATGCCCATTGTGTTTACAAATAACACTAAACTTGTAATGGATTTGTTTTAATTTCATGTACCCTCTGGGAGGCAATAAGCTAGATGACCTGCGATGTAGTTTTAGGAGCTGCGCGGATGTAAAATTAGCACAATTGATGTCGTTAATCAAGGACCAAGGAATAAGAGGTTTGTATATAAATAAGTCGTTATATTTCTAAAATAAGTTCTTATGTTGTTTTGAATATCGACAATCAAAATCAAAAAATATTTAATATTAATTAGCGGTTATTAACTACAACATGAAATTTATAACAATTGCTAATAGATATACATGACAAAATATGCTATTGTGAAAGTTATAATGGTTTAATTTCAATTATAAGTTCCCTCTGAAAGCCAATACGCCAGATGACATACGATGTAATATTAGGAGCTATGCGAATGTACAATCAGCGAATAGGATGTCATAAATCAAGGTCCATAGAATAAGAGGTTTGTATCTAAATAATTCGATATATTTTTAAAATAAGTTCTTATGTTGTTTAGATAATAGACAATCAAATCAAAAAATATTTAATATTAATTAGCGGTTATTAACTACAACATGAAATTTATAACAATTGCTAATAGATATACATAACAAAATATGCTATTGTGAAAGTTATAATGGTTTAGTTTCAATTATAAGTTCCCTCTGAAAGCCAATACGCCAGATGACCTACGATGTAATATTAGGAGCTATCCGAATGTACAATCAGCGAAAAGGATGTCTTAAATCAAGGACCATAGAAGAAGAGGTTTGTATCTAAATAATTCGTTATATTTTTAAAATAAGTTCTTATGTTGTTTGGATTTTCGACAATCAAAATCAAAAAATACTTAATATTAATTAGCGCTAATTAACTAGCAACATGAAATTTAAAATAATTGCTCATAGATATACATGACTAACGATGCTAAGGTGAACACAAAATTTCCTTCATAAAAATATTGACAATATGAATTTAATATAAAATTCCAATTCGTAGGAAATCTACGTTCCAGAGACGGTATTCATATATTGATGACGTGGTCCATTTGATATTAGGTCAGTTCCATTCTTGGCCACGTCATCCTTAATGCTAATTAAAACTAATGCCCATTGTGTTTACAAATAACACTAAACTTGTAATGGTTTTGTTTTAATTTCATGTACCCTCTGGGAGGCAATAAGCTAGATGACCTGCGATGTAGGAGCTGCGCGGATGTAAAATTAGAACAAAGGATGTCGTAAATCAAGGACCAAAGAATAAGAGGTTCGTATCTAAATAATTCGTTATATTTTTAAAATAAGTTCTTATATTGTTTTGATAATCGACAATCATAATCAAAAAATATTTCATATTAATTAGAGGTAATTAACTAGCAACATGAAATTTAAAATAATTGCTAATAGATATACATGACTAAAGACGCTTAGGTGAACACAAAATTTACTTCATAAAAATATTGACAATATCGAATTTTTTAAATAAAATTCCAATTTTGATATTAAGTCAGTTCTATTCTTGGCCACGTCATCGTTAATGCTAATTAAACCTTATGCCCATTGTGTTTACAAATATCACTAAACTTGTAATGGTTTTGTTTTAATTACATGTACCCTCTGGGAGCCAATAAGCTAGATGACCTGCGATGTAGTTTCAGGAGCTGCTTGGATGTAAAATTAGCACAAATGATGTCGTTAATCAAGGACCAAGGAATAAGAGGTTCGTATCTAAATAATTCGTTATATTTTTAAAATAAGTAAGTACTTATGTTGTTTTGATAATAGACAATCAAATCAAAAAATATTTAATATTAATTAGCGTTATTAACTACAACATGAAATTTATAACAATTGCTAATAGATATACATAACAAAATATGCTATTGTGAAAGTTATAATGGTTTAGTTTCAATTATAAGTTCCCTTTGGAAGCCAATACGCTAGATTACCTACGATGTAATTTTAGGAGCTATGCGAATGTACAATCAGCGAATAGGATGTCATAAATCAAGGACCATAGAATAAGAGGTTTGTATCTAAATAATTCGATATATTTTTAAAATAAGTTCTTATGTTGTTTTGATAATAGACAATCAAATCAAAAAATATTTAATATTAATTAGCGGTTATTAACTACAACATGAAATTTATAACAATTGCTAATAGATATACATAACAAAATATGCTATTGTGAAAGTTATAATGGTTTAGTTTCAATTATAAGTTCCCTTTGGAAGCCAATACGCTAGATAACCTACGATGTAATTTTAGGAGCTATGCGAATGTACAATCAGCAAATAGGATGTCATAAATCAAGGACCATAGAAGAAGAGGTTTGTATCTAAATAATTCGTTATATTTTTAAAATAAGTTCTTATGTTGTTTTGATATTCGACAATCAAAATCAAAAAATATTTCATATTAATTAGCGGTAATTAACTAGCAACATGAAATTTAAAATAATTGCTAATAGATATACATGACTAAAGACGCTTAGGTGAATACAAAATTTACTTCATAAAAATATTGACAATATCGAATTTTTTAAATAAAATTCCAATTCATAGGAAATCTACGTACCAGAGATGGTATTCATAATTGATGTTTGATATTAAGTCAGTTCTATTCTTGGCCACGTCATCCTTAATGCGAATTAAAACTAATGCCCATTGTGTTTACAAATAACACTAAAGTTGTAATGGTTTTGTTTTAATTACATGTACCCTCTGGGAGCCAATAAGCTAGATGACCTGCGATGTAGTTTCAGAAGCTGCGCGGATGTAAAATTAGCACAAAGGATGTCGTAAATCAAGGACCTAAGAATAAAAGGTTCGTATCTAAATAATTCGTTATATTTTTAAAACATCAAGGACCAAAGAATAAGAGGTTCGTATCTAAATAATTCGTTATATTTTTAAAATAAGTTCTTATGTTCTTTTGATAATCGACAATCAAAATCAAAAAGTATTTAATATTAATTAGCGGTAATTAACTAGCAACATGAAATTTAAAATAATGGCTAATAGATATACATGACTAACGATGCTGAGGTGAACACAAAATTTACTTCATAAAAATATTGACAATATCGTATTTAATATAAAATTCCAATTCGTAGGAAATCTACGTACCAGAGATGGTATTCATATATTGATGACGTGGTCCATTTGATATTAGGTCAGTTCCATTTTTGGCCACGTCATCCTTAATGCTAATTAAAACTAATGCCCATTGTGTTTACAAATAACACTAAACTTGTAATGGTTTTGTTTTAATTTCATGTACCCTCTGGGAGCCAATAAGCTAGATGACCTGAGATGTAGTTTCAGGAGCTGCGCGGATGTAAAATCAGAACAAAGGATGTCGTCAATCAAGGACCAAAGAATAAGAGGTTCGTATCTAAATAATTCATTATATTTTTAAAATAAGTTCTTATGTTGTTTTGATAATCGACAATCAAAATCAAAAAATATTTAATATTAATTAGCCCACACACACACATACAGACACACACTTCAGGGAGACAAAAGATTATCCCAAAGGCTGCAAACTGAAGATGGCACACACACACAATGAGAGAATAAGTAATTAAATTAAAAATTAAACTAAGCAAATGCAAAATTTTGCAAGTAAAAATTTTGAGCCCTCCTCCTCGATTCTCATTAGTGGCACGTAAGCTACACGGCACAGTGCAAATATAGTTTTTGTTTCTAGTATATATTTCTAGTGTTTGTCAACTTAATATTTTTAACATATATTTACCGAATATTTTTAGAATATTTTGTTTGCGCCCTCCTCCTCGATTCTCATTAGTGGCACGTAAGCTACATGGCACAGTGCAAATATAGTTTTTGTTTATGGTATATACTTCTAGTGTTTGTCAACTTAGTATTTTTAACATATATATACCGAATATATTTAGAATATTTTTTTTAAATTAGTAATTTAAATTAAACTAGGCAAATGGAAAATTTTGCAAATAAAAGTTTTGCGCCCTTCGCCTCGATTCTCATTAGTGGCACGTAAGCTACACGTCACAGTGCAAATATAGTTTTTGTTTCTATTATCTAATTCTAGTGTTTGTCAACTTAATATTTTTAACATATATTTACCGAATATTTTTAAGTAAACTTAATCTTTCTAATATATTTTTTTTATATATAATTTTATATATAATGTTTTTTGAAATTAAGTCAGTTCCATTCTTGGCCACGTCATCGTTAATGCTAATTAAAACTTATGCCCATTGTGTTTACAAATAACACTAAACTTGCAATGGTTTTGTTTTAATTTCATGTACCCTCTGGGAGGCAATAAGCTAGATGACCTGCGATGTAGTTTTAGGAGCTGCGCGGATGTAAAATTTGTACAATTGATGTCGTTAATCAAGGACCAAGGAATAAGAGGTTTGTATATAAATAAGTCGTTATATTTCTAAATAAAATTCTTATATTGTTTTGAAAATCGACAATCAAAATGAAAAAATATTTAATATTAATTAGCGGTTATTAATTACAACATGAAATTTATAACAATTGCTAATAGATATACATAACAAAATATGCTACTGTGAAAGTTATAATGGTTTAGTTTCAATTATAAGTTCCCTTTGGAAGCCAATACGCTAGATAACCTACGATGTAATTTTAGGAGCTATGCGAATGTACAATCAGCAGATAGGATGTCATAAATCAAGGACCATAGAAGAAGAGGTTTGTATCTAAATAATTCGTTATATTTTTAAAATAAGTTCTAGTTTGTTTTAATATTCGACAATCAAAATCAAAAAATATTTAATATTAATTAGCGGTAATTAACTAGCAACATGAAATTTAAAATAATTGCTAATAGATATACATGACTAAAGACGCTTAGGTGAATACAAAATTTACTTCATAAAAAATTGACAATATCAATTTAATATAAAATTCCAATTCGTAGGAAATCTACGTTCCAGAGACGGTATTCATATATTGATGACGTGGTCCATTTGATATTAAGTCAGTTCTATTCTTGGCCACGTCATCGTTAATGCTAATTAAAACTTATGCCCATTGTGTTTACAAATAACACTAAACTTGTAATGGTTTTGTTTTAATTACATGTACCCTCTGGGAGCCAATAAGCTAGATGACCTGCGATGTAGTTTCAGGAGCTGCTTGGATGTAAAATTAGCACAAATGATGTCGTTAATCAAGGACCAAGGAATAAGAGGTTCGTATCTAAATAATTCGTTATATTTTTAAAATAAGTAAGTACTTATGTTGTTTTGATAATAGACAATCAAATCAAAAAATATTTAATATTAATTAGCGGTTATTAACTACAAAATGAAATTTATAACAATTGCTAATAGATATACATGACTAACGATGCTGAGGTGAACACAAAATTTACTTCATAAAAATATTGACAATATCGAATTTTTTAAATAAAATTCCAATTCATATGAAATCTACGTACCAGAGATGGCATTCATAATTGATGACGTGGTCCATTTGATATTAAGTCAGTTCTATTCTTGGCCACGTCATCGTTAATGCTAATTAAAACTTATGCCCATTGTGTTTACAAATAACACTAAACTTGCAATGGTTTTGTTTTAATTTCATGTACCCTCTGGGAGGCAGTAAGCTAGATGACCTGCGATGTAGTTTTAGGAGCTGCGCGGATGTAAAATTTGTACAATTGATGTCGTTAATCAAGGACCAAGGAATAAGAGGTTTGTATATAAATAAGTCGTTATATTTCTAAATAAAAATTCTTATATTGTTTTGAAAATCGACAATCAAAATGAAAAAATATTTAATATTAATTAGCGGTTATTAATTACAACATGAAATTTATAACAATTGCTAATAGATATACATAACAAAATATGCTACTGTGAAAGTTATAATGGTTTAGTTTCAATTATAAGTTCCCTTTGGAAGCCAATACGCTAGATAACCTACGATGTAATTTTAGGAGCTATGCGAATGTACAATCAGCAAATAGGATGTCATAAATCAAGGACCATAGAAGAAGAGGTTTGTATCTAAATAATTCGTTATATTTTTAAAATAAGTTCCTAGTTTGTTTTAATATTCGACAATCAAAATCAAAAAATATTTAATATTAATTAGCGGTAATTAACTAGCAACATGAAATTTAAAATAATTGCTAATAGATATACATGACTAAAGACGCTTAGGTGAATACAAAATTTACTTCATAAAAATATTGACAATATCGAATTTTTTAAATAAAATTCCAATTCATAGGAAATCTACGCACCAGAGATGGTATTCATAATTGATGTTTGATATTAAGTCAGTTCTATTCTTGGCCACGTCATCCTTAAGACGAATTAAAACTAATGCCCATTGTGTTTACAAATAACACTAAACTTGTCATGGTTTTGTTTTTATTACATGTACCCTCTGGTTGTTTACAAATAACACTAAAGTTGTAATGGTTTTGTTTTAATTTCATGTACCCTCTGGGAGCCAATAAGCTAGATGACCTGCGATGTAGTTTCAGAAGCTGCGCGGATGTAAAATCAGAACAAAGGATGTCGTCAATCAATTACCAAAGAAGAAGAGGTTCGTATCTAAATAATTCGTTATATTTGTTAAAATAAGTTCTTATGTTGTTTTGATAATCGACAATCAAAATCAAAAAATATTTAATATTAATTAGCCCACACCCACACATACAGACACACACTTCAGGGAGACAAAAGATTATCCCAAAAGCTGCAAACTGAAGATGGCACACACACACAATGAGAGAATAAGTAATTCAATTAGAAATTAAACTAAGCAAATGGAAAATTTTGCAAGTTGAGCCTGTTGAATATAGGCAATGCCCACATGTGTGTTGAATATAGGCCATTTCCACAGTGCATATGTAATTTTGTATGAGAACATACATACATACACATGAACTGTATGTATGTATATATATTAGTAAATAAGCAGCCGCATGAAGCTGGCATTTTTATGTGTATCAGTTGTTAGTTTCAAATAAAACTTCTTCGTGTTCGGACGCTCGGCTCAAGATTTTTATTTCGCGTTTACTCTTTTCGGCCTTTGCTCTCAATGCGCTGAGTTTGGGTGAAGATTAGGATCTTCCCAATATGGTTGTCAGTGTTCCACACTTGGAGCACCTTTTCAACAAACAACAGGTTATGGGCCCAGCGCCCTAGGAGCTGCCTAAAGGAGAAACGTGTAGTGAAACTCAGGAGTTAGATTTTGGAGTCTACTCAAGATTGCCGGAATGAGTAACCTGTATCAGATCGATAAGCTGGAGGATGGCTCCTATGAAACGTGGAGCATCCAGATGCGTTCAGTGTTGGTGCACGCATGTTTGTGGAAGGTGGTTTCAGGAGAGTCCGTGAAACCTGAGGTTGATACTGGAGGTGCTTGGCAATCCCAAGATGAAAAAGCATTGGCCACGATCATCTTGAGTGTGAAGTCTTCGCAACTTGGTTATGTAAAAGGGTGTCTCACTGCGGCTGAGGCATGGAAAGTTTTACAGGATGTCCACCAGCCGAAAGGACCGTTACGAACGGTCATGCTGTATAAGAAGTTGCTGAGCAAACGTTTGTTGGAAGGGCAGAGTATATCGTCACATATTAAAGAATTAAAGGAATTTTTTGATGCCCTTGATGCGGTGGAAATTGGTATCACCGAGAAATTGCGCAGTGTTGTTTTGCTGTCGAGCCTTCCAGAGAGTTTCGAGAATTTCGTTGTCGCCATTGAGACGCGCGACGAGCTGCCGCCTTTTGATGCTCTATGTATAAAGCTGATCGAGGAAGACACGAGAAGGGGAGGAGCGGCGCAGCAGAGAGAAAAACAAACGGAGAGCGCAAAGGCATTTACTGCAGTACATAAGCCACGAGAGAGAGAAGCTCGGCCGAGCGCAAAGAAGAGGAAAGACGTAGTTTGTTATAACTGTGGAGAGCGTGGTCATTTTAAAGCGAACTGTCGTCGCGAGAAAGTAAACAAAGAGAGCGCGACACAAAAACAATGCTCCTTGTTAAATGCGCTGGATGGTGGTGGTTTTGGCAAAACACAGTGGTGTCTCGATAGCGGGGCTACCAGTCACATGTGCTGTGACAGAGGTGTTTTTACTGAGTATGAAGAGCACACTGAAAAAATTAGTCTTGCTGGAAATGGATTCCTACTAGCAAAGGGCATAGGAACAGTGAAGCTGAAGACTGATTTATGTTCTCTGGTATTGAATAACGTACTCTTCGTCCCAGATTTGAACGGCAACTTTATGTCAGTCAGCCGTGCAGCTCAGTATAAATGTTTTGTCAATTTTGGACCACATTTCGCTGACGTCATTCAGGAAGGCGAGCGAATACTGCGTGTAATGAGAGCTGGTAATTTGTATATGTTTCAAGGGAAACATAACAGTTGTTTTGCGGCCGTTGATACTGATGGTTCACTATGGCATAAAAGGTATGGCCATTTGAATACAAGCAGCCTACAGGAGATGGTGAGGAAGAAGATGGTGTACGGTGTTGAAAAGGTCGTTTTCAAACCAGACGCAGTATGCAAGACGTGCATGCTAGCAAAAATCCATGTGCAACCATTTCCGAAGACAACGAGGAGCAGAGCTGAGGAGCTGTTGGATATGATCCATTCAGACCTGTGCGGGCCATTTAGCACACCGTCACTTGCTGGATCAAAGTACTTTCTCACTTTCATAGACGACAAGTCCAGGCGGATTTTTGTATATTTCTTGCGGAAGAAGGACGAGGTCTTCACTAAGTTTGTCGAGTTTAAGAAACTGGTCGAGCGACAAACAGGTAGAAAGATAAAATGTATCCGGAGCGATAATGGTGGTGAGTTCGTCAATAATGTTTTTGATGACTATTTAAAGGCACATGGGATCGCTAGACAGCTGACTGTTCCACACACTCCCCAACAAAATGGAGTTGCAGAACGAGCCAACCGCACGCTAGTAGAAATGGTTAGGTGCATGTTGCTGCAATCGGAGTTGGGTGAGGCTCTATGGGCTGAGGCGATAAACACTGCGGTGTATCTGAGGAACCGATCAACGAGCAGAGCATTACAAAGCAAAACCCCTATGGAAGAGTGGACCGGAAAAATACCAGCAGTGAGCCACTTGAGGGTTTTTGGTGCCATAGCAGTGGCATTGGACAAAGGAGTCCATAAAGGCAAATTCGAATCCAAAGGAAAGGAATATCGTATGATTGGATATTCAATAGCGGCTAAGGGGTACCGTCTGTTTGACAAAGAGAAGCGGTGTGTGATCGAGAAGCGAGATGTCCTTTTTGATAAGTCTGGTAGTTTGGTAAATCATGGAAATACCATTGAGTTCCAGTTTCCCGCAACTGATGACCCGGAGCCGCAGAGTGATTCGAATGCACGGGAAGGTGACGATACAGAACCCGTGGGCAGCAGCGACGACTATGAGAGTGCAGCTGAGGCAGAAGAAGCTGAAGTACATGTGGGGCCTGGACGGCCGAAGATTGTTCGGACGGGCAGACCAGGGCGCCCGAAGAAGCAATACAATGTACTTGGCGTGTTGATGGCTAGCGACGTCGAAATTCCCAAGTCCTATGAGGAGGCCATCAATTCGCAGTATTCTGCAAAGTGGGAAGAGGCAATGGGCCTGGAGTACAAGGCACTACTTGCAAATGAGACATGGAAGCTGGCTGATTTACCAAGAAATCGCCGGTGTGTGGCTTGCAAGTGGGTGTATTCCCTGAGACGAGACGTCTCTGGTAGAATTGAGCGCTTCAAGGCACGACTAGTAGCAAAGGGGTGTTCGCAGAAGTGCGGAGTGGACTACTTCGAGACTTTTTCACCCGTGTGCAGGCTCGAGAGTGTGAGGCTCATTTTGGCATTGGCAGCAGAGATGCAATTGTACTTGCATCACATGGACGTATGCACGGCGTATTTAAATAGCGAGCTAAAGGATACTGTGTACATGAAGCAGCCCCAAGGGTACACAGATGCTGCTAATCCCGACCAGGTGTTATTGCTGAGGAAGGCAATATACGGCTTGAAGCAGTCAGGCAGAGAGTGGAACTCCAAGCTCGACGGTGTTCTAAAAGACTTGGGATTTAAGGCCTGTAATCATGAACCATGTCTTTATCAGCAAAGTGGTCAAGGTAATCTGATGCTCATCTTAGTATATGTTGATGATTTAATTCTAGCGTGCCAGTCAAGAGAAGATTTGGAGGATCTGAAAGCCAAGATTTCAGAGTCTTTCGAGTGCACGGACAAGGGTCCACTCCATTTGTTCTTAGGCATGGAGGTGCAACGACATGGCGACCTTGGAGAAATCACTTTGGGCCATTCGCAATATATCAAGGAACTATTGCGGGCATATGGCAGCGTGAACTGTAGACCAGCGACGACACCTTTGGATGCAGGGCATCAAGTGGTGTGCTCGGGTGAGCAGTGCCAGAAGGTCGACGCAGGGCAGTATCAGTCTACAATTGGTGAGCTAATGTGGCTTGGGCTTACAACCAGACCAGACATACTACATTCGGTGGCGAAGTTGGCTCAGAGGAACCAGGACCCGCATTCTGAGCACATGGTGGCTGTGAAGCACATCCTCCGGTACTTGGCGTCAACTGTGGACGTCAAGCTGCATTATCAAAAGTGCGGTCAGGCATTTACCGGATTTGTGGATGCAGATTGGGGAGGCGACCGTTTGGACCGAAAGTCATACACAGGGTACGTGTTTTTCCTGTCTGGTGGACCAGTATCATGGAGGTCCGAGAAGCAGCAGAGCGTGGTGTTGAGCAGTACTGAAGCCGAGTATATGGCTCTGACCACGGCTTGCAAGGAAGCTATAGCTTTACGAAGGCTAATAGTGGAGATCGGATGCGGCGATCTGAAGACCCCCACGGTTATGCATGGCGACAACCTGAGTGCGCAGCACTTAGCGAAGAACCCGGTTCATCACTCTAGGACGAAGCACATCGACATTCGATATCATTTCATTAGAGAAGTCTTGAAAGAAGGTCACGTTGTGTTAGAGTACACTTCTACGAATGAGATGATAGCAGACATTATGACAAAGAATCTTTCAAAGGGAAAGCATAATGGGTTTATGAAAATGTTAAATTTGTTTTAATTTTTGTAAACATGTTGGCATTGAGGAAGGCTGTTGAATATAGGCAATGCCCACATGTGTGTTGAATATAGGCCATTTCCACAGTGCATATGTAATTTTGTATGAGAACATACATACATACACATGAACTGTATGTATGTATATATATTAGTAAATAAGCAGCCGCATGAAGCTGGCATTTTTATGTGTATCAGTTGTTAGTTTCAAATAAAACTTCTTCGTGTTCGGACGCTCGGCTCAAGATTTTTATTTCGCGTTTACTCTTTTCGGCCTTTGCTCTCAATGCGCTGAGTTTGGGTGAAGATTAGGATCTTCCCAATATGGTTGTCAGTGTTCCACACTTGGAGCACC
>NW_022611190.1:0-32065 GCF_004382195.2 Drosophila sechellia
GGACAATATCATATGCGTCACTAAATTGATGACGAGGTGTTTGGCAATTGATACAATTCTTTAAAGTCTTTATATCAAAAATTATATGATAGGGACAATATCATATGCGTCACTAAATTGATGACGAGGTGTTTGGCAACTTGATACAATTCTTTAAAGTCTTTATATTAATTATATGATAGGGACAATATCATATGCGTCACTAAATTGATGACGAGGTGTTTGGCAACTTGATACAATTCTTAAAGCTTTATATACAAAATTATATGATAGGGACAATATCATATGCGTCACTAAATTGATGACGAGGTGTTTGGCAACTTGATACAATTCTTTAAAGTCTTTATATCAAAATTATATGATAGGGACAATATCATATGCGTCACTAAATTGATGACGAGGTGTTTGGCAACTTGATACAATTCTTTAAGTTTTTATATAAAAATTATATGATAGGGACAATATCATATGCGTCACTAAATTGATGACGAGGTGTTTGGCAACTTGACACAATTCTTTAAAGTCTTATATAAATTATATGATAGGGACAATATCATATGCGTCACTAAATTGATGACGAGGTGTTTGGCAATTGAACAATTCTTTAAAGTCTTTATATAAAATTATATGATAGGGACAATATCATATGCGTCACTAAATTGATGACGAGGTGTTTGGCAACTTGATACAATTTTGTCTTTATATCAATTATATGATAGGGATATCATATTACAATAAATTATATGATGGGACAATATCATATGCGTCACTAAATTGATGACGAGGTGTTTGGCAACTTGATACAATTCTTTAAAGTCTTTATATCAAAAATTATATGATAGGGACAATATCATATGCGTCACTAAATTGATGACGAGGTGTTGGCAACTTGATACAATTCTTTAAAGTCTTTTATATAATTATATGATAGGGACAATATCATATGCGTCACTAAATTGATGACGAGGTGTTTGGCAACTTGATACAATTCTTTAAAGTCTTTATATCAATTATATGATAGGGACAATATCATATGCGTCACTAAATTGATGACGAGGTGTTTGGCAACTTGATACAATTCTTTAAAGTCTTTATTAAATATATGATAGGGACAATATCATATGCGTCACTAAATTGATGACGAGGTGTTTGGCACTTGATACAATTCTTTAAAGTCTTTATATCAAAATTATATGATAGGGACAATATCATATGCGTCACTAAATTGATGACGAGGTGTTTGGCAACTTGAACAAATTCTTTAAAGTCTTTATATCAAATTATATGATAGGGACAATATCATATGCGTCACTAAATTGATGACGAGGTGTTTGGCACTTGATACAATTCTTTAAAGTCTTTATATAAATTATATGTAGGGACAATATCATATGCGTCACTAAATTGATGACGAGGTGTTTGGCAACTTGACAAATTCTTTAAAGTCTTTATATCAAATTATATGATAGGGACAATATCTAATGCGTCACTAAATTGATGACGAGGTGTTTGGCAACTTGATACAATTCTTTAAAGTCTTATATTAATTATATGATAGGGACAATATCATATGCGTCACTAAATTGATGACGAGGTGTTTGGCAACTTGACAATATTCTTTAAAGTTTTTATATAAATTATATGATAGGGACAATATCATATGCGTCACTAAATTGATGACGAGTGTGTTTGGCAACTTGTACAATTCTTTAAAGCGTTATATTAATTATATGATAGGGACAATATCAATGCGTCACTAAATTGATGACGAGGTGTTTGGCAACTTGACACTTCTTTAATCTTTATATCAAAATTATATGATAGGGACAATATCATATGCGTCACTAAATTGATGACGAGGTGTTTGGCAACTTGATACAATTCTTTAAAGTCTTATATCAAAAATTATATGATAGGGACAATATCATATGCGTCACTAAATTGATGACGAGGTGTTTGGCAACTTGATACAATTCTTTAAAGTCTTTATATCAAAATTATATGATAGGGACAATACATATGCGTCACTAAATTGATGACGAGGTGTTTGGCAACTTGATACAATTCTTTAAAGTCTTATATCAAATTTATGATAGGGACAATATCATATGCGTCACTAAATTGATGACGAGGTGTTTGGCAACTTGAACAATTCTTTAAAGTCTTTATATAATTATATGATAGGGACAATATCATATGCGTCACTAAATTGATGACGAGGTGTTTGGCAACTTGATACAATTCTTTAAAGTCTTTATATAAATTAATGATAGGGACAATATCATATGCGTCACTAAATTGATGACGAGGTGTTTGGCAACTTGACACAATTCTTTAAAGTTTTATATAATTATATGATAGGGACAATATCATATGCGTCACTAAATTGATGACGAGGTGTTTGGCAACTTGATACAATTCTTTAAAGTCTTTATATCAAAATTATATGATAGGGACAATATCATATGCGTCACTAAATTGATGACGAGGTGTTTGGCAACTTGATACAATTCTTTAAAGTCTTTATATAAAATTATATGATAGGGAATATCATATGCGTCACTAAATTGATGACGAGGTGTTTGGCAACTTGAACAATTCTTTAAAGTCTTTATATTAATTATATGATAGGGACAATATCATATGCGTCACTAAATTGATGACGAGGTGTTTGGCAACTTGATCACAATTCTTTAAAGTCTTATATAAAAATTATATGATAGGGACAATATCATATGCGTCACTAAATTGATGACGAGGTGTTTGGCAACTTGACATATTCTTTAAAGTCTTTATATAAAATTATATGATAGGGACAATATCATATGCGTCACTAAATTGATGACAGGTGTTGGCAACTTGATACAATTCTTTATAAATTTTTACTATATATCAATATATATGATAGGGACAATATCATATGCGTCACTAAATTGATGACGAGGTGTTTGGCAACTTGATACAATTCTTTAAAGTTTTATATCAAAATTATATGATAGGGACAATATCATATGCGTCACTAAATTGATGACGAGGTGTTTGGCAACTTGAACAATTCTTTAAGTTTTATATAATAATTATGATAGGGACAATATCATATGCGTCACTAAATTGATGACGAGGTGTTTGGCAACTTGAATACAATTCTTTAAAGTCTTTATATTCAATTATATGATAGGGACAATATCATATGCGTCACTAAATTGATGACGAGGTGTTTGGCACTTGAATACAATTCTTTAAAGTCTTATATCAAAATTATATGATAGGGACAATATCATATGCGTCACTAAATTGATGACGAGGTGTTTGGCAACTTGAACACAATTCTTTAAAGTCTTTATATAAATTATATGATAGGGACAATATCATATGCGTCACTAAATTGATGACGAGGTGTTTGGCAACTTGATACAATTCTTAAAGTCTTTATATCAAAAATTATATGATAGGGACAATATCATATGCGTCACTAAATTGATGACGAGGTGTTTGGCAACTTGAACACATTCTTTAAAGTCTTTAATTCAAATATATGATAGGGACAATATCATATGCGTCACTAAATTGATGACGAGGTGTTTGGCAACTTGAACAATTCTTTAAAGTCTTTATATTAATTATATGATAGGGACAATATCATATGCGTCACTAAATTGATGACGAGGTGTTTGGCAACTTGATACAATTCTTTAAAGTCTTTATATCAAAATTATATGATAGGGACAATATCATATGCGTCACTAAATTGATGACGAGGTGTTTGGCAACTTGAACAATTCTTTAAAGTCTTTATATCAATTATATGATAGGGACAATATCATATGCGTCACTAAATTGATGACGAGGTGTTTGGCAACTTGATACAATTCTTTAAAGTCTTTATATCAAAAATTATATGATAGGGACAATATCATATGCGTCACTAAATTGATGACGAGTGTTTGGCAACTTGAACAATTCTTTAAAGTCTTTATATAATTATATGATAGGACAATATCATATGCGTCACTAAATTGATGACGAGGTGTTTGGCAACTTGATACAATTCTTTAAATCTTTATATCAATTATATGATAGGGACAATATCATAGCGTCACAAATTGATGACGAGGTGTTTGGCAACTTGATACAATTCTTTAAAGTCTTATATCAATTATATGATAGGGACAATATCATATGCGTCACTAAATTGATGACGAGGTGTTTGGCAACTTGATACAATTCTTTAAAGTCTTTATATCAAAATTATATGATAGGGACAATATCATATGCGTCACTAAATTGATGACGAGGTGTTTGGCAACTTGATACAATTCTTTAAAGTCTTTAATAAAATTATATGATAGGGACATATCATATGCGTCACTAAATTGATGACGAGGTGTTTGGCAACTTGACACAATTCTTTAAAGTCTTTATATTAATTATATGATAGGGACAATATCATATGCGTCACTAAATTGATGACGAGGTGTTTGGCAACTTGATACAATTCTTTAAAGTCTTTATATCAATTATATGATAGGGACAATATCATATGCGTCACTAAATTGATGACGAGGTGTTTGGCAACTTGATACAATTCTTTAAAGTCTTTATATCAAAATTATATGATAGGGACAATATCATATGCGTCACTAAATTGATGACGAGGTGTTTGGCAACTTGATACAATTCTTTAAAGTCTTTATATAATTATATGATAGGGACAATATCATATGCGTCACTAAATTGATGACGAGGTGTTTGGCAACTTGAATACAATTCTTTAAAGTCTTTATATCAAAAATTATATGATAGGGACAATATCATATGCGTCACTAAATTGATGACGAGGTGTTTGGCAACTTGACACAATTCTTTAAAGTCTTTATATCAAATTATATGATAGGGACAATATCATATGCGTCACTAAATTGATGACGAGGTGTTTGGCAACTTGATACAATTCTTTAAAGTCTTTATATCAAATTATATGATAGGGACAATATCATATGCGTCACTAAATTGATGACGAGGTGTTTGGCAACTTGATACAATTCTTTAAAGTCTTTATATAATTAATGATAGGGACAATATCATATGCGTCACTAAATTGATGACGAGGTGTTTGGCAACTTGACACAATTCTTTAAAGTCTTTATATCAAAATTATATGATAGGGACAATATCATATGCGTCACTAAATTGATGACGAGGTGTTTGGCAACTTGATACAATTCTTTAAAGTCTTTATATAAATTATATGATAGGGACAATATCATATGCGTCACTAAATTGATGACGAGGTGTTTGGCAACTTGATACAATTCTTTAAAGTCTTTATATCAAATTATATGATAGGGACAATATCATATGCGTCACTAAATTGATGACGAGGTGTTTGGCAACT
Source organism: Drosophila sechellia (assembly GCF_004382195.2). Taxonomy (NCBI): domain Eukaryota; kingdom Metazoa; phylum Arthropoda; class Insecta; order Diptera; family Drosophilidae; genus Drosophila; species Drosophila sechellia. Next base: position 5,396 of record NW_022611190.1, read on the forward strand.
TGATACAATTCTTTAAAGTCTTTATATCAAAATTATATGATAGGGACAATATCATATGCGTCACTAAATTGATGACGAGGTGTTTGGCAACTTGACACAATTCTTTAAAGTCTTTATATCAAAAATTATATGATAGGGACAATATATATGCGTCACTAAATTGATGACGAGGTGTTTGGCAACTTGAACAATTCTTTAAAGTCTTTATATCAAAATTATATGATAGGGACAATATCATATGCGTCACTAAATTGATGACGAGGTGTTTGGCAACTTGATACAATTCTTTAAAGTCTTTTAATAATTATATGATAGGGACAATATCATATGCGTCACTAAATTGATGACGAGGTGTTTGGCAACTTGATACAATTCTTTAAAGTCTTTATATCAAAATTATATGATAGGGACAATATCATATGCGTCACTAAATTGATGACGAGGTGTTTGGCAATTGATACAATTCTTTAAAGTCTTTATATCAAAATTATATGATAGGGACAATATCATATGCGTCACTAAATTGATGACGAGGTGTTTGGCAACTTGATACAATTCTTTAAAGTCTTTATATCAAAAATTATATGAAGGGACAATATCATATGCGTCACTAAATTGATGACGAGGTGTTTGGCAACTTGATACAATTCTTTAAAGTCTTTATATCAAAATTATATGATAGGGACAATATCATATGCGTCACTAAATTGATGACGAGGTGTTTGGCAACTTGAACAATTCTTTAAAGTCTTTATATAAAATATATATGATAGGGACAATATCATATGCGTCACTAAATTGATGACGAGGTGTTTGGCAACTTGATACAATTCTTTAAAGCTTTTAATAATTATATGATAGGGACAATATCATATGCGTCACTAAATTGATGACGAGGTGTTTGCAACTTGATACAATTCTTTAAAGTCTTTATATCAATTATATGATAGGGACAATATCATATGCGTCACTAAATTGATGACGAGGTGTTTGGCAACTTGATACAATTCTTTAAAGTCTTTATATCAAAAATTATATGATAGGGACAATATCATATGCGTCACTAAATTGATGACGAGGTGTTTGGCAACTTGACTACAATTCTTTAAGTTTTATATAATTATATGATAGGACAATATCATAGCGTCACTAAATTGATGACGAGGTGTTTGGCAACTTGATACAATCTTTAAAGTCTTTATATCAAAATTATATGATAGGGACAATATCATATGCGTCACTAAATTGATGACGAGGTGTTTGGCAACTTGATACAATTCTTTAAAGTCTTTATATCAAAATTATATGATAGGGACAATATCATATGCGTCACTAAATTGATGACGAGGTGTTTGGCAACTTGATACAATTCTTTAAAGTCTTTATATAAAAATATGATAGGGACAATATCATATGCGTCACTAAATTGATGACGAGGTGTTTGGCAACTTGATACAATTCTTTAAAGTTTTTAATTAATTATAGATAGGGACAATATCATATGCGTCACTAAATTGATGACGAGGTGTTGGCAACTTGATACAATTCTTTAAAGTCTTTATATCAAAAATTATATGATAGGACAATATCATATGCGTCACTAAATTGATGACGAGGTGTTTGGCAACTTGATACAATTCTTTAAAGTCTTTATATCAAAATTATATGATAGGGACAATATCATATGCGTCACTAAATTGATGACGAGGTGTTTGGCAACTTGATACAATTCTTTAAAGTCTTTATATCAAAAATTATATGATAGGGACAATATCATATGCGTCACTAAATTGATGACGAGGTGTTTGGCAACTTGATACAATTCTTTAAAGTCTTTAATTAATTATATGATAGGGACAATATCATATGCGTCACTAAATTGATGACGAGGTGTTTGGCAACTTGAACAATTCTTTAAAGTCTTTATATTAATTATATGATAGGGACAATATCATATGCGTCACTAAATTGATGACGAGGTGTTTGGCAACTTGATACAATTCTTTAAATCTTTATATCAATTATATGATAGGGACAATATCATATGCGTCACTAAATTGATGACGAGGTGTTTGGCAACTTGATACAATTCTTTAAAGTCTTTATATCAAAATTATATGATAGGGACAATATCATATGCGTCACTAAATTGATGACGAGGTTTGGCAACTTGAACAATTCTTTAAAGTCTTTATATCAAAATTATATGATAGGGACAATATCATATGCGTCACTAAATTGATGACGAGGTGTTTGGCAACTTGATACAATTCTTTAAAGTCTTTATATCAAAATTATATGATAGGGACAATATCATATGCGTCACTAAATTGATGACGAGGTGTTTGGCAACTTGATACAATTCTTTAAAGTCTTTATATAATTATATGATAGGGACAATATCATATGCGTCACTAAATTGATGACGAGTGTTTGGCAACTTGATACAATTCTTTAAAGTCTTTATATCAAAAATTATATGATAGGGACAATATCATATGCGTCACTAAATTGATGACGAGGTGTTTGGCAACTTGATACAATTCTTTAAAGTCTTTATATAATTATATGATAGGGACAATATCATATGCGTCACTAAATTGATGACGAGGTGTTTGGCAACTTGATACAATTCTTTAAAGTCTTTATATCAATTATATGATAGGACAATATCATATGCGTCACTAAATTGATGACGAGGTGTTTGGCAACTTGATACAATTCTTTAAAGTCTTTATATCAAAAATTATATGATAGGGACAATATCATATGCGTCACTAAATTGATGACGAGGTGTTTGGCAACTTGATACAATTCTTTAAAGTCTTTATATCAATTATATGATAGGGACAATATCATATGCGTCACTAAATTGATGACGAGGTGTTTGGCAACTTGATACAATTCTTTAAAGTCTTTATATTAATTATATGATAGGGACAATATCAATATCATATGCGTCACTAAATTGATGACGAGGTGTTTGGCAACTTGATACAATTCTTTAAAGTCTTTATATTAATTATATGATAGGGACAATATCATATGCGTCACTAAATTGATGACGAGGTGTTTGGCAACTTGATACAATTCTTTAAAGTCTTTATATCAATTATATGATAGGGACAATATCATATGCGTCACTAAATTGATGACGAGGTGTTTGGCAACTTGATACAATTCTTTAAAGTCTTTATTAATTATATGATAGGGACAATATCATATGCGTCACTAAATTGATGACGAGGTGTTTGGCAACTTGATACAATTCTTTAAAGTCTTTATATCAATTATATGATAGGGACAATATCATATGCGTCACTAAATTGATGACGAGGTGTTTGGCAACTTGATACAATTCTTTAAAGTTTATATCAAAATTATATGATAGGGACAATATCATATGCGTCACTAAATTGATGACGAGGTGTTTGGCAACTTGATACAATTCTTTAAAGTCTTTATCAAAATTATATGATAGGGACAATATCATATGCGTCACTAAATTGATGACGAGGTGTTTGGCAACTTGATACAATTCTTTAAAGTTTTTAATTAATTATATGATAGGGACAATATCATATGCGTCACTAAATTGATGACGAGGTGTTTGGCAACTTGATACAATTCTTTAAAGTCTTTATATTAATTATATGATAGGGACAATATCATATGCGTCACTAAATTGATGACGAGGTGTTTGGCAACTTGATACAATTCTTTAAAGTCTTTATATCAATTATATGATAGGGACAATATCATATGCGTCACTAAATTGATGACGAGGTGTTTGGCAACTTGATACAATTCTTTAAAGTCTTTATATCAAAATTATATGATAGGGACAATATCATATGCGTCACTAAATTGATGACGAGGTGTTTGGCAACTTGATACAATTCTTTAAAGTCTTTATATCAATTATATGATAGGACAATATCATATGCGTCACTAAATTGATGACGAGGTGTTTGGCAACTTGAACAATTCTTTAAAGTCTTTATATCAAAAATTATATGATAGGGACAATATCATATGCGTCACTAAATTGATGACGAGGTGTTTGGCAACTTGATACAATTCTTTAAAGTTTATATAATTATATGATAGGGACAATATCATATGCGTCACTAAATTGATGACGAGGTGTTTGGCAACTTGATACAATTCTTTAAAGTCTTTATATCAAAATTATATGATAGGGACAATATCATATGCGTCACTAAATTGATGACGAGGTGTTTGGCAACTTGATACAATTCTTTAAAGTCTTTATATTAAATTATATGATAGGACAATATCATATGCGTCACTAAATTGATGACGAGGTGTTTGGCAACTTGATACAATTCTTTAAAGTCTTTATATCAAATTATATGATAGGGACAATATCATATGCGTCACTAAATTGATGACGAGTGTTTGGCAACTTGATACAATTCTTTAAAGTTTTATATAAATTATATGATAGGGACAATATCATATGCGTCACTAAATTGATGACGAGGTGTTTGGCAACTTGATACAATTCTTTAAAGCTTTATATAATTATATGATAGGGACAATATCATATGCGTCACTAAATTGATGACGAGGTGTTTGGCAACTTGATACAATTCTTTAAAGTCTTTATATCAAAATTATATGATAGGGACAATATCATATGCGTCACTAAATTGATGACGAGGTGTTTGGCAACTTGACACAATTCTTTAAAGTTTTATATAATTATATGATAGGGACAATATATATGCGTCACTAAATTGATGACGAGGTGTTTGGCAACTTGATACAATTCTTTAAAGTCTTTATATCAAAAATTATATGATAGGGACAATATCATATGCGTCACTAAATTGATGACGAGGTGTTTGGCAACTTGATACAATTCTTTAAAGTCTTTATATCAAATTATATGATAGGGACAATATCATATGCGTCACTAAATTGATGACGAGGTGTTTGGCAACTTGATACAATTCTTTAAAGTCTTTATATCAAAATTATATGATAGGGACAATATCATATGCGTCACTAAATTGATGACGAGGTGTTTGGCAACTTGATACAATTCTTTAAAGTCTTTATATCAAAATTATATGATAGGGACAATATCATATGCGTCACTAAATTGATGACGAGGTGTTTGGCAACTTGATACAATTCTTTAAAGTTTTATATAATTATATGATAGGGACAATATCATATGCGTCACTAAATTGATGACGAGGTGTTTGGCAACTTGAACAATTCTTTAAAGTCTTTATATCAAAATTATATGATAGGGACAATATCATATGCGTCACTAAATTGATGACGAGGTGTTTGGCAACTTGATACAATTCTTTAAAGCTTTATATTAATTATATGATAGGGACAATATCATATGCGTCACTAAATTGATGACGAGGTGTTTGGCAACTTGATACAATTCTTTAAAGTGTTTGGCAACTTGATACAATTCTTTAAAGTTTTTATAAATTATATGATAGGGACAATATCATATGCGTCACTAAATTGATGACGAGGTGTTTGGCAACTTGACACAATTCTTTAAAGTCTTTATATAAATTATATGATAGGGACAATATCATATGCGTCACTAAATTGATGACGAGGTGTTTGGCAACTTGATACAATTCTTTAAAGTCTTTATATTATATGATATATCATATGCGTCATAAATTGATGACGAGGTGTTTGGCAATATCATATGCGTCACTAAATTGATGACGAGGTGTTTGGCAACTTGATTCTTTAAAGTCTTTATATAATTATATGATAGGGACAATATCATATGCGTCACTAAATTGATGACGAGGTGTTTGGCAACTTGATACAATTCTTTAAAGTCTTTATATCAAAATTATATGATAGGGACAATATCATATGCGTCACTAAATTGATGACGAGGTGTTTGGCAACTTGATACAATTCTTTAAAGTCTTTATATCAAATTATATGATAGGGACAATATCATATGCGTCACTAAATTGATGACGAGGTGTTTGGCAACTTGATACAATTCTTTAAAGTCTTTATATTAATTATATGATAGGGACAATATCATATGCGTCACTAAATTGATGACGAGGTGTTTGGCAACTTGATACAATTCTTTAAAGTCTTATATAAAATTATATGATAGGGACAATATCATATGCGTCACTAAATTGATGACGAGGTGTTTGGCAACTTGATACAATTCTTTAAAGTCTTTATATAAATTATATGATAGGGACAATATCATATGCGTCACTAAATTGATGACGAGGTGTTTGGCAACTTGATACAATTCTTTAAAGTCTTTATATCAAAAATTATATGATAGGGACAATATCATATGCGTCACTAAATTGATGACGAGGTGTTTGGCAACTTGATACAATTCTTTAAAGTCTTTATAATTATATGATAGGGACAATATCATGCGTCAAAATTGATGACGAGGTGTTTGGCAACTTGATACAATTCTTTAAAGTCTTTATATAAATTATATGATAGGGACAATATCATATGCGTCACTAAATTGATGACGAGGTGGCAACTTGATACAATTCTTTAAAGTTTTATATAAAATTATATGATAGGGACAATATCATATGCGTCACTAAATTGATGACGAGGTGTTTGGCAACTTGATACAATTCTTTAAAGTCTTTATTAATTATATGATAGGGACAATATCATATGCGTCACTAAATTGATGACGAGGTGTTTGGCAACTTGATACAATTCTTTAAAGTCTTTATATAATTATATGATAGGGACAATATCATATGCGTCACTAAATTGATGACGAGGTGTTTGGCAACTTGATACAATTCTTTAAAGTCTTTATATAATTATATGATAGGGACAATATCATATGCGTCACTAAATTGATGACGAGGTGTTTGGCAACTTGATACAATTCTTTAAAGTCTTTATATCAAAATTATATGATAGGGACAATATCATATGCGTCACTAAATTGATGACGAGGTGTTTGGCAACTTGATACAATTCTTTAAAGTCTTTATATAAAATTATATGATAGGGACAATATCATATGCGTCACTAAATTGATGACGAGGTGTTTGGCAACTTGATACAATTCTTTAAAGTCTTTATATTAATTATATGATAGGGACAATATCATATGCGTCACTAAATTGATGACGAGGTGTTTGGCAACTTGATACAATTCTTTAAAGTCTTTATATCAAATTATATGATAGGGACAATATCATATGCGTCACTAAATTGATGACGAGGTGTTTGGCAACTTGATACAATTCTTTAAAGTCTTTATATAATTATATGATAGGGACAATATCATATGCGTCACTAAATTGATGACGAGGTGTTTGGCAACTTGATACAATTCTTTAAAGTCTTATATAATTATATGATAGGGACAATATCATATGCGTCACTAAATTGATGACGAGGTGTTTGGCAACTTGATACAATTCTTTAAAGTCTTTATATCAAAAATTATATGATAGGGACAATATCATATGCGTCACTAAATTGATGACGAGGTGTTTGGCAACTTGATACAATTCTTTAAAGTCTTTATATCAAAATTATATGATAGGGACAATATCATATGCGTCACTAAATTGATGACGAGGTGTTTGGCAACTTGATACAATTCTTTAAAGTCTTTATATCAAAATTATATGATAGGGACAATATCATATGCGTCACTAAATTGATGACGAGGTGTTTGGCAACTTGATACAATTCTTTAAAGTCTTTATATCAAAATTATATGATAGGGACAATATCATATGCGTCACTAAATTGATGACGAGGTGTTTGGCAACTTGATACAATTCTTTAAAGTCTTTATATAATTATATGATAGGGACAATATCATATGCGTCACTAAATTGATGACGAGGTGTTTGGCAACTTGATACAATTCTTTAAAGTCTTTATATCAAATTATATGATAGGGACAATATCATATGCGTCACTAAATTGATGACGAGGTGTTTGGCAACTTGATACAATTCTTTAAAGTCTTTATATAAATTATATGATAGGGACAATATCATATGCGTCACTAAATTGATGACGAGGTGTTTGGCAACTTGATACAATTCTTTAAAGTCTTTATATCAAAAATTATATGATAGGGACAATATCATATGCGTCACTAAATTGATGACGAGGTGTTTGGCAACTTGATACAATTCTTTAAAGTCTTTATTAATTATATGATAGGGACAATATCATATGCGTCACTAAATTGATGACGAGGTGTTTGGCAACTTGATACAATTCTTTAAAGTCTTTATATAAATTATATGATAGGGACAATATCATATGCGTCACTAAATTGATGACGAGGTGTTTGGCAACTTGATACAATTCTTTAAAGTCTTTATATCAAATTATATGATAGGGACAATATCATATGCGTCACTAAATTGATGACGAGGTGTTTGGCAACTTGAACAATTCTTTAAAGTCTTTATATCAAAATTATATGATAGGGACAATATCATATGCGTCACTAAATTGATGACGAGGTGTTTGGCAACTTGATACAATTCTTTAAAGTCTTTATATCAATAATATATATGATAGGGACAATATCATATGCGTCACTAAATTGATGACGAGGTGTTTGGCAACTTGATACAATTCTTTAAAGTCTTTATATTAATTATATGATAGGGACAATATCATATGCGTCACTAAATTGATGACGAGGTGTTTGGCAACTTGATACAATTCTTTAAAGTCTTTATATAATTATATGATAGGGACAATATCATATGCGTCACTAAATTGATGACGAGGTGTTTGGCAACTTGATACAATTCTTTAAAGTCTTTATATTAAATTATATGATAGGGACAATATCATATGCGTCACTAAATTGATGACGAGGTGTTTGGCAACTTGATACAATTCTTTAAAGTCTTTATATAATTATATGATAGGGACAATATCATATGCGTCACTAAATTGATGACGAGGTGTTTGGCAACTTGATACAATTCTTTAAAGTCTTTATATCAAAATTATATGATAGGGACAATATCATATGCGTCACTAAATTGATGACGAGGTGTTTGGCAACTTGATACAATTCTTTAAAGTCTTTATATCAATTATATGATAGGGACAATATCATATGCGTCACTAAATTGATGACGAGGTGTTTGGCAACTTGAACAATTCTTTAAAGTCTTTATATAAAAATTATATGATAGGGACAATATCATATGCGTCACTAAATTGATGACGAGGTGTTTGGCAACTTGATACAATTCTTTAAAGTCTTTATATCAAAATTATATGATAGGGACAATATCATATGCGTCACTAAATTGATGACGAGGTGTTTGGCAACTTGATACAATTCTTTAAAGTCTTTATATCAAAAATTATATGATAGGGACAATATCATATGCGTCACTAAATTGATGACGAGGTGTTTGGCAACTTGATACAATTCTTTAAAGTCTTTATATCAAAATTATATGATAGGGACAATATCATATGCGTCACTAAATTGATGACGAGGTGTTTGGCAACTTGATACAATTCTTTAAAGTCTTTATATAATTATATGATAGGGACAATATCATATGCGTCACTAAATTGATGACGAGGTGTTTGGCAACTTGATACAATTCTTTAAAGTTTTATATAATTATATGATAGGGACAATATCATATGCGTCACTAAATTGATGACGAGGTGTTTGGCAACTTGATACAATTCTTTAAAGTCTTTATATCAATTATATGATAGGGACAATATCATATGCGTCACTAAATTGATGACGAGGTGTTTGGCAACTTGATACAATTCTTTAAAGTCTTTATATCAATTATATGATAGGGACAATATCATATGCGTCACTAAATTGATGACGAGGTGTTTGGCAACTTGATACAATTCTTTAAAGTCTTTATATTAATTATATGATAGGGACAATATCATATGCGTCACTAAATTGATGACGAGGTGTTTGGCAACTTGATACAATTCTTTAAAGTCTTTATATAATTATATGATAGGGACAATATCATATGCGTCACTAAATTGATGACGAGGTGTTTGGCAACTTGATACAATTCTTTAAAGTCTTTATATAAAATTATATGATAGGGACAATATCATATGCGTCACTAAATTGATGACGAGGTGTTTGGCAACTTGATACAATTCTTTAAAGTCTTTATATCAATTATATGATAGGGACAATATCATATGCGTCACTAAATTGATGACGAGGTGTTTGGCAACTTGATACAATTCTTTAAAGTCTTTATATCAAAATTATATGATAGGGACAATATCATATGCGTCACTAAATTGATGACGAGGTGTTTGGCAACTTGATACAATTCTTTAAAGTCTTTATATAATTATATGATAGGGACAATATCATATGCGTCACTAAATTGATGACGAGGTGTTTGGCAACTTGATACAATTCTTTAAAGTCTTTATATAAAAATTATATGATAGGGACAATATCATATGCGTCACTAAATTGATGACGAGGTGTTTGGCAACTTGATACAATTCTTTAAAGTCTTTATATCAATTATATGATAGGGACAATATCATATGCGTCACTAAATTGATGACGAGGTGTTTGGCAACTTGATACAATTCTTTAAAGTCTTTATATCAAATTATATGATAGGGACAATATCATATGCGTCACTAAATTGATGACGAGGTGTTTGGCAACTTGATACAATTCTTTAAAGTCTTTATATAAAAATTATATGATAGGGACAATATCATATGCGTCACTAAATTGATGACGAGGTGTTTGGCAACTTGATACAATTCTTTAAAGTCTTTATATCAATTATATGATAGGGACAATATCATATGCGTCACTAAATTGATGACGAGGTGTTTGGCAACTTGATACAATTCTTTAAAGTCTTTATATAATTATATGATAGGGACAATATCATATGCGTCACTAAATTGATGACGAGGTGTTTGGCAACTTGATACAATTCTTTAAAGTCTTTATATAATTATATGATAGGGACAATATCATATGCGTCACTAAATTGATGACGAGGTGTTTGGCAACTTGATACAATTCTTTAAAGTCTTTATATAAATTATATGATAGGGACAATATCATATGCGTCACTAAATTGATGACGAGGTGTTTGGCAACTTGATACAATTCTTTAAAGTCTTTATATAATTATATGATAGGGACAATATCATATGCGTCACTAAATTGATGACGAGGTGTTTGGCAACTTGATACAATTCTTTAAAGTCTTTATATCAAAATTATATGATAGGGACAATATCATATGCGTCACTAAATTGATGACGAGGTGTTTGGCAACTTGATACAATTCTTTAAAGTCTTTATATCAAAATTATATGATAGGGACAATATCATATGCGTCACTAAATTGATGACGAGGTGTTTGGCAACTTGATACAATTCTTTAAAGTCTTTATATAAAATTATATGATAGGGACAATATCATATGCGTCACTAAATTGATGACGAGGTGTTTGGCAACTTGATACAATTCTTTAAAGTCTTTATATCAAAATTATATGATAGGGACAATATCATATGCGTCACTAAATTGATGACGAGGTGTTTGGCAACTTGATACAATTCTTTAAAGTCTTTATATCAAAATTATATGATAGGGACAATATCATATGCGTCACTAAATTGATGACGAGGTGTTTGGCAACTTGATACAATTCTTTAAAGTCTTTATATCAAAATTATATGATAGGGACAATATCATATGCGTCACTAAATTGATGACGAGGTGTTTGGCAACTTGATACAATTCTTTAAAGTCTTTATATCAATTATATGATAGGGACAATATCATATGCGTCACTAAATTGATGACGAGGTGTTTGGCAACTTGATACAATTCTTTAAAGTCTTTATATCAAAATTATATGATAGGGACAATATCATATGCGTCACTAAATTGATGACGAGGTGTTTGGCAACTTGATACAATTCTTTAAAGTCTTTATATTAATTATATGATAGGGACAATATCATATGCGTCACTAAATTGATGACGAGGTGTTTGGCAACTTGATACAATTCTTTAAAGTCTTTATATAATTATATGATAGGGACAATATCATATGCGTCACTAAATTGATGACGAGGTGTTTGGCAACTTGATACAATTCTTTAAAGTCTTTATATCAAAATTATATGATAGGGACAATATCATATGCGTCACTAAATTGATGACGAGGTGTTTGGCAACTTGAACAATTCTTTAAAGTCTTTATATCAATTATATGATAGGGACAATATCATATGCGTCACTAAATTGATGACGAGGTGTTTGGCAACTTGATACAATTCTTTAAAGTCTTTATATCAAAATTATATGATAGGGACAATATCATATGCGTCACTAAATTGATGACGAGGTGTTTGGCAACTTGATACAATTCTTTAAAGTCTTTATATTAAATTATATGATAGGGACAATATCATATGCGTCACTAAATTGATGACGAGGTGTTTGGCAACTTGATACAATTCTTTAAAGTCTTTATATCAAAAATTATATGATAGGGACAATATCATATGCGTCACTAAATTGATGACGAGGTGTTTGGCAACTTGATACAATTCTTTAAAGTCTTTATATAAAATTATATGATAGGGACAATATCATATGCGTCACTAAATTGATGACGAGGTGTTTGGCAACTTGATACAATTCTTTAAAGTCTTTATATCAATTATATGATAGGGACAATATCATATGCGTCACTAAATTGATGACGAGGTGTTTGGCAACTTGATACAATTCTTTAAAGTCTTTATATAAATTATATGATAGGGACAATATCATATGCGTCACTAAATTGATGACGAGGTGTTTGGCAACTTGATACAATTCTTTAAAGTCTTTATATAAAATTATATGATAGGGACAATATCATATGCGTCACTAAATTGATGACGAGGTGTTTGGCAACTTGATACAATTCTTTAAAGTCTTTATATCAAAATTATATGATAGGGACAATATCATATGCGTCACTAAATTGATGACGAGGTGTTTGGCAACTTGATACAATTCTTTAAAGTCTTTATATCAAATTATATGATAGGGACAATATCATATGCGTCACTAAATTGATGACGAGGTGTTTGGCAACTTGATACAATTCTTTAAAGTCTTTATATAAAATTATATGATAGGGACAATATCATATGCGTCACTAAATTGATGACGAGGTGTTTGGCAACTTGATACAATTCTTTAAAGTCTTTATAAATTATATGATAGGGACAATATCATATGCGTCACTAAATTGATGACGAGGTGTTTGGCAACTTGATACAATTCTTTAAAGTCTTTATATAAAATTATATGATAGGGACAATATCATATGCGTCACTAAATTGATGACGAGGTGTTTGGCAACTTGATACAATTCTTTAAAGTCTTTATATAAATTATATGATAGGGACAATATCATATGCGTCACTAAATTGATGACGAGGTGTTTGGCAACTTGATACAATTCTTTAAAGTCTTTATATCAATTATATGATAGGGACAATATCATATGCGTCACTAAATTGATGACGAGGTGTTTGGCAACTTGATACAATTCTTTAAAGTCTTTATATAAAAATTATATGATAGGGACAATATCATATGCGTCACTAAATTGATGACGAGGTGTTTGGCAACTTGATACAATTCTTTAAAGTCTTTATATAAATTATATGATAGGGACAATATCATATGCGTCACTAAATTGATGACGAGGTGTTTGGCAACTTGATACAATTCTTTAAAGTCTTTATATAAAATTATATGATAGGGACAATATCATATGCGTCACTAAATTGATGACGAGGTGTTTGGCAACTTGATACAATTCTTTAAAGTCTTTATATTATATGATAGGGACAATATCATATGCGTCACTAAATTGATGACGAGGTGTTTGGCAACTTGATACAATTCTTTAAAGTCTTTATATAAAATTATATGATAGGGACAATATCATATGCGTCACTAAATTGATGACGAGGTGTTTGGCAACTTGATACAATTCTTTAAAGTCTTTATATAAATTATATGATAGGGACAATATCATATGCGTCACTAAATTGATGACGAGGTGTTTGGCAACTTGATACAATTCTTTAAAGTCTTTATATTAATTATATGATAGGGACAATATCATATGCGTCACTAAATTGATGACGAGGTGTTTGGCAACTTGATACAATTCTTTAAAGTCTTTATATAAAAATTATATGATAGGGACAATATCATATGCGTCACTAAATTGATGACGAGGTGTTTGGCAACTTGATACAATTCTTTAAAGTCTTTATATCAAATTATATGATAGGGACAATATCATATGCGTCACTAAATTGATGACGAGGTGTTTGGCAACTTGATACAATTCTTTAAAGTCTTTATATAATTATATGATAGGGACAATATCATATGCGTCACTAAATTGATGACGAGGTGTTTGGCAACTTGATACAATTCTTTAAAGTCTTTATATAAATTATATGATAGGGACAATATCATATGCGTCACTAAATTGATGACGAGGTGTTTGGCAACTTGATACAATTCTTTAAAGTCTTTATATCAATTATATGATAGGGACAATATCATATGCGTCACTAAATTGATGACGAGGTGTTTGGCAACTTGATACAATTCTTTAAAGTCTTTATATAAAATTATATGATAGGGACAATATCATATGCGTCACTAAATTGATGACGAGGTGTTTGGCAACTTGATACAATTCTTTAAAGTCTTTATATCAATTATATGATAGGGACAATATCATATGCGTCACTAAATTGATGACGAGGTGTTTGGCAACTTGATACAATTCTTTAAAGTCTTTATATCAATTATATGATAGGGACAATATCATATGCGTCACTAAATTGATGACGAGGTGTTTGGCAACTTGATACAATTCTTTAAAGTCTTTATATCAAAATTATATGATAGGGACAATATCATATGCGTCACTAAATTGATGACGAGGTGTTTGGCAACTTGATACAATTCTTTAAAGTCTTTATATCAATTATATGATAGGGACAATATCATATGCGTCACTAAATTGATGACGAGGTGTTTGGCAACTTGATACAATTCTTTAAAGTCTTTATATAATTATATGATAGGGACAATATCATATGCGTCACTAAATTGATGACGAGGTGTTTGGCAACTTGATACAATTCTTTAAAGTCTTTATATAATTATATGATAGGGACAATATCATATGCGTCACTAAATTGATGACGAGGTGTTTGGCAACTTGATACAATTCTTTAAAGTCTTTATATCAATTATATGATAGGGACAATATCATATGCGTCACTAAATTGATGACGAGGTGTTTGGCAACTTGATACAATTCTTTAAAGTCTTTATATAATTATATGATAGGGACAATATCATATGCGTCACTAAATTGATGACGAGGTGTTTGGCAACTTGATACAATTCTTTAAAGTCTTTATATCAAAATTATATGATAGGGACAATATCATATGCGTCACTAAATTGATGACGAGGTGTTTGGCAACTTGATACAATTCTTTAAAGTCTTTATATAATTATATGATAGGGACAATATCATATGCGTCACTAAATTGATGACGAGGTGTTTGGCAACTTGATACAATTCTTTAAAGTCTTTATATAATTATATGATAGGGACAATATCATATGCGTCACTAAATTGATGACGAGGTGTTTGGCAACTTGATACAATTCTTTAAAGTCTTTAATTAATTATATGATAGGGACAATATCATATGCGTCACTAAATTGATGACGAGGTGTTTGGCAACTTGATACAATTCTTTAAAGTCTTTATATCAAAATTATATGATAGGGACAATATCATATGCGTCACTAAATTGATGACGAGGTGTTTGGCAACTTGATACAATTCTTTAAAGTCTTTATATCAAAATTATATGATAGGGACAATATCATATGCGTCACTAAATTGATGACGAGGTGTTTGGCAACTTGATACAATTCTTTAAAGTCTTTATATTAATTATATGATAGGGACAATATCATATGCGTCACTAAATTGATGACGAGGTGTTTGGCAACTTGATACAATTCTTTAAAGTCTTATATCAAAATTATATGATAGGGACAATATCATATGCGTCACTAAATTGATGACGAGGTGTTTGGCAACTTGATACAATTCTTTAAAGTCTTTATATCAAAATTATATGATAGGGACAATATCATATGCGTCACTAAATTGATGACGAGGTGTTTGGCAACTTGATACAATTCTTTAAAGTCTTTATTAATTATATGATAGGGACAATATCATATGCGTCACTAAATTGATGACGAGGTGTTTGGCAACTTGATACAATTCTTTAAAGTCTTTATATCAATTATATGATAGGGACAATATCATATGCGTCACTAAATTGATGACGAGGTGTTTGGCAACTTGATACAATTCTTTAAAGTCTTTATATAAAATTATATGATAGGGACAATATCATATGCGTCACTAAATTGATGACGAGGTGTTTGGCAACTTGATACAATTCTTTAAAGTCTTTATATCAAAATTATATGATAGGGACAATATCATATGCGTCACTAAATTGATGACGAGGTGTTTGGCAACTTGATACAATTCTTTAAAGTCTTTATAAAAATTATATGATAGGGACAATATCATATGCGTCACTAAATTGATGACGAGGTGTTTGGCAACTTGATACAATTCTTTAAAGTCTTTATATTAATTATATGATAGGGACAATATCATATGCGTCACTAAATTGATGACGAGGTGTTTGGCAACTTGATACAATTCTTTAAAGTCTTTATATCAAAAATTATATGATAGGGACAATATCATATGCGTCACTAAATTGATGACGAGGTGTTTGGCAACTTGATACAATTCTTTAAAGTCTTTATATAAAATTATATGATAGGGACAATATCATATGCGTCACTAAATTGATGACGAGGTGTTTGGCAACTTGATACAATTCTTTAAAGTCTTTATATCAAAATTATATGATAGGGACAATATCATATGCGTCACTAAATTGATGACGAGGTGTTTGGCAACTTGATACAATTCTTTAAAGTCTTTATATAAATTATATGATAGGGACAATATCATATGCGTCACTAAATTGATGACGAGGTGTTTGGCAACTTGATACAATTCTTTAAAGTCTTTATATAATTATATGATAGGGACAATATCATATGCGTCACTAAATTGATGACGAGGTGTTTGGCAACTTGATACAATTCTTTAAAGTCTTTATATTAATTATATGATAGGGACAATATCATATGCGTCACTAAATTGATGACGAGGTGTTTGGCAACTTGATACAATTCTTTAAAGTCTTTATATCAAAAATTATATGATAGGGACAATATCATATGCGTCACTAAATTGATGACGAGGTGTTTGGCAACTTGATACAATTCTTTAAAGTCTTTATAAAATTATATGATAGGGACAATATCATATGCGTCACTAAATTGATGACGAGGTGTTTGGCAACTTGATACAATTCTTTAAAGTCTTTATATCAATTATATGATAGGGACAATATCATATGCGTCACTAAATTGATGACGAGGTGTTTGGCAACTTGATACAATTCTTTAAAGTCTTATATAATTATATGATAGGGACAATATCATATGCGTCACTAAATTGATGACGAGGTGTTTGGCAACTTGATACAATTCTTTAAAGTCTTTATATAAAAATTATATGATAGGGACAATATCATATGCGTCACTAAATTGATGACGAGGTGTTTGGCAACTTGATACAATTCTTTAAAGTCTTTATATAAATTATATGATAGGGACAATATCATATGCGTCACTAAATTGATGACGAGGTGTTTGGCAACTTGATACAATTCTTTAAAGTCTTTATATAAATTATATGATAGGGACAATATCATATGCGTCACTAAATTGATGACGAGGTGTTTGGCAACTTGATACAATTCTTTAAAGTCTTTATATAAAATTATATGATAGGGACAATATCATATGCGTCACTAAATTGATGACGAGGTGTTTGGCAACTTGATACAATTCTTTAAAGTCTTTATATAAATTATATGATAGGGACAATATCATATGCGTCACTAAATTGATGACGAGGTGTTTGGCAACTTGATACAATTCTTTAAAGTCTTTATATAATTATATGATAGGGACAATATCATATGCGTCACTAAATTGATGACGAGGTGTTTGGCAACTTGATACAATTCTTTAAAGTCTTTATATAAAATTATATGATAGGGACAATATCATATGCGTCACTAAATTGATGACGAGGTGTTTGGCAACTTGATACAATTCTTTAAAGTCTTTATATAATTATATGATAGGGACAATATCATATGCGTCACTAAATTGATGACGAGGTGTTTGGCAACTTGATACAATTCTTTAAAGTCTTTATTAAATTATATGATAGGGACAATATCATATGCGTCACTAAATTGATGACGAGGTGTTTGGCAACTTGATACAATTCTTTAAAGTCTTTATATAATTATATGATAGGGACAATATCATATGCGTCACTAAATTGATGACGAGGTGTTTGGCAACTTGATACAATTCTTTAAAGTCTTTATATCAATTATATGATAGGGACAATATCATATGCGTCACTAAATTGATGACGAGGTGTTTGGCAACTTGATACAATTCTTTAAAGTCTTTATATAAATTATATGATAGGGACAATATCATATGCGTCACTAAATTGATGACGAGGTGTTTGGCAACTTGATACAATTCTTTAAAGTCTTTATATCAAATTATATGATAGGGACAATATCATATGCGTCACTAAATTGATGACGAGGTGTTTGGCAACTTGATACAATTCTTTAAAGTCTTTATATAAATTATATGATAGGGACAATATCATATGCGTCACTAAATTGATGACGAGGTGTTTGGCAACTTGATACAATTCTTTAAAGTTTTATATAATTATATGATAGGGACAATATCATATGCGTCACTAAATTGATGACGAGGTGTTTGGCAACTTGATACAATTCTTTAAAGTCTTTACATTAATTATATGATAGGACAATATCATATGCGTCACTAAATTGATGACGAGGTGTTTGGCAACTTGACAATTCTTTAAAGTCTTTATATCAAAATTATATGATAGGGACAATATCATATGCGTCACTAAATTGATGACGAGGTGTTTGGCAACTTGATACAATTCTTTAAAGTCTTTATATCAATTATATGATAGGGACAATATCATATGCGTCACTAAATTGATGACGAGGTGTTTGGCAACTTGATACAATTCTTTAAAGTCTTTATATAATTATATGATAGGGACAATATCATATGCGTCACTAAATTGATGACGAGGTGTTTGGCAACTTGATACAATTCTTTAAAGTCTTTATATCAAAAATTATATGATAGGGACAATATCATATGCGTCACTAAATTGATGACGAGGTGTTTGGCAACTTGATACAATTCTTTAAAGTCTTTATATCAAAAATTATATGATAGGGACAATATCATATGCGTCACTAAATTGATGACGAGGTGTTTGGCAACTTGAACAATTCTTTAAAGTTTTTATCAAAATTATATGATAGGACAATATCATATGCGTCACTAAATTGATGACGAGGTGTTTGGCAACTTGATACAATTCTTTAAAGTCTTATATCAA
This sequence comes from Drosophila sechellia, assembly GCF_004382195.2. Lineage (NCBI taxonomy): Eukaryota > Metazoa > Arthropoda > Insecta > Diptera > Drosophilidae > Drosophila > Drosophila sechellia. The sequence continues at coordinate 25,175 of NW_022611190.1, forward strand.
AATTATATGATAGGGACAATATCATATGCGTCACTAAATTGATGACGAGGTGTTTGGCAACTTGATACAATTCTTTAAAGTCTTATATAAATTATATGATAGGGACAATATCATATGCGTCACTAAATTGATGACGAGGTGTTTGGCAACTTGATACAATTCTTTAAAGTCTTTATATCAAATTATATGATAGGGACAATATCATATGCGTCACTAAATTGATGGACAATCTTTAAAGTCTTTATATCAAATTATATGATAGGGACAATATCATATGCGTCACTAAATTGATGACGAGGTGTTTGGCAACTTGATACAATTCTTTAAAGTCTTTATATAATTATATGATAGGGACAATATCATATGCGTCACTAAATTGATGACGAGGTGTTTGGCAACTTGATACAATTCTTTAAAGTCTTTATATCAAAAATTATATGATAGGGACAATATCATATGCGTCACTAAATTGATGACGAGGTGTTTGGCAACTTGATACAATTCTTTAAAGTCTTTATATCAAAATTATATGATAGGGACAATATCATATGCGTCACTAAATTGATGACGAGGTGTTTGGCAACTTGAACAATTCTTTAAAGTCTTTATATAATTATATGATAGGGACAATATCATATGCGTCACTAAATTGATGACGAGGTGTTTGGCAACTTGATACAATTCTTTAAAGTCTTTATATAATTATATGATAGGGACAATATCATATGCGTCACTAAATTGATGACGAGGTGTTTGGCAACTTGATACAATTCTTTAAAGTCTTTATATCAAAATTATATGATAGGGACAATATCATATGCGTCACTAAATTGATGACGAGGTGTTTGGCAACTTGAACAATTCTTTAAAGTCTTTATATCAAATTATATGATAGGGACAATATCATATGCGTCACTAAATTGATGACGAGGTGTTTGGCAACTTGATACAATTCTTTAAAGTCTTTATCAAAATTATATGATAGGGACAATATCATATGCGTCACTAAATTGATGACGAGGTGTTTGGCAACTTGATACAATTCTTTAAAGTCTTATATAATTATATGATAGGGACAATATCATATGCGTCACTAAATTGATGACGAGGTGTTTGGCAACTTGACACAATTCTTTAAAGTCTTTATATAATTATATGATAGGGACAATATCATATGCGTCACTAAATTGATGACGAGGTGTTTGGCAACTTGATACAATTCTTTAAAGTCTTTATATCAAAATTATATGATAGGGACAATATCATATGCGTCACTAAATTGATGACGAGGTGTTTGGCAACTTGATACAATTCTTTAAAGTCTTTATATTAATTATATGATAGGGACAATATCATATGCGTCACTAAATTGATGACGAGGTGTTTGGCAACTTGAACAATTCTTTAAAGTCTTTATATCAAATTATATGATAGGGACAATATCATATGCGTCACTAAATTGATGACGAGGTGTTTGGCAACTTGATACAATTCTTTAAAGTCTTTATATAAATTATATGATAGGGACAATATCATATGCGTCACTAAATTGATGACGAGGTGTTTGGCAACTTGATACAATTCTTTAAAGTCTTATATAAAATTATATGATAGGGACAATATCATATGCGTCACTAAATTGATGACGAGGTGTTTGGCAACTTGATACAATTCTTTAAAGTCTTTATAAATTATATGATAGGGACAATATCATATGCGTCACTAAATTGATGACGAGGTGTTTGGCAACTTGAACAATTCTTTAAAGTCTTTATATCAATTATATGATAGGGACAATATCATATGCGTCACTAAATTGATGACGAGGTGTTTGGCAACTTGATACAATTCTTTAAAGTCTTTATATAATTATATGATAGGGACAATATCATATGCGTCACTAAATTGATGACGAGGTGTTTGGCAACTTGATACAATTCTTTAAAGTCTTATATTAATTATATGATAGGGACAATATCATATGCGTCACTAAATTGATGACGAGGTGTTTGGCAACTTGATACAATTCTTTAAAGTCTTTATAAAAATTATATGATAGGGACAATATCATATGCGTCACTAAATTGATGACGAGGTGTTTGGCAACTTGATACAATTCTTTAAAGTCTTTATATCAATTATATGATAGGGACAATATCATATGCGTCACTAAATTGATGACGAGGTGTTTGGCAACTTGAACAATTCTTTAAAGCTTTATATCAAATTATATGATAGGGACAATATCATATGCGTCACTAAATTGATGACGAGGTGTTTGGCAACTTGATACAATTCTTTAAAGTCTTTATATTAATTATATGATAGGGACAATATCATATGCGTCACTAAATTGATGACGAGGTGTTTGGCAACTTGATACAATTCTTTAAAGTCTTTATATCAAAAATTATATGATAGGGACAATATCATATGCGTCACTAAATTGATGACGAGGTGTTTGGCAACTTGATACAATTCTTTAAAGTCTTTATATCAAATTATATGATAGGGACAATATCATATGCGTCACTAAATTGATGACGAGGTGTTTGGCAACTTGATACAATTCTTTAAAGTCTTTATATAATTATATGATAGGGACAATATCATATGCGTCACTAAATTGATGACGAGGTGTTTGGCAACTTGATACAATTCTTTAAAGTCTTTAATTAATATATGATAGGGACAATATCATATGCGTCACTAAATTGATGACGAGGTGTTTGGCAACTTGATACAATTCTTTAAAGTCTTTATATCAAAATTATATGATAGGGACAATATCATATGCGTCACTAAATTGATGACGAGGTGTTTGGCAACTTGAACAATTCTTTAAAGTCTTTATATCAATTATATGATAGGGACAATATCATATGCGTCACTAAATTGATGACGAGGTTTTGGCAACTTGATACAATTCTTTAAAGTCTTTATATAAAATTATATGATAGGGACAATATCATATGCGTCACTAAATTGATGACGAGGTGTTTGGCAATTGAACAATTCTTTAAAGTCTTTATATCAAAAATTATATGATAGGGACAATATCATATGCGTCACTAAATTGATGACGAGGTGTTTGGCAACTTGATACAATTCTTTAAAGTCTTTATATCAAAATTATATGATAGGGACAATATCATATGCGTCACTAAATTGATGACGAGGTGTTTGGCAACTTGAACAATTCTTTAAAGTCTTTATATAATTATATGATAGGGACAATATCATATGCGTCACTAAATTGATGACGAGGTGTTTGGCAACTTGATACAATTCTTTAAAGTCTTTATATCAAATTATATGATAGGGACAATATCATATGCGTCACTAAATTGATGACGAGGTGTTTGGCAACTTGATACAATTCTTTAAAGTCTTTATATTAAATTATATGATAGGGACAATATCATATGCGTCACTAAATTGATGACGAGGTGTTTGGACAACTTGATACAATTCTTTAAAGTCTTTATATCAAAAATTATATGATAGGGACAATATCATATGCGTCACTAAATTGATGACGAGGTGTTTGGCAACTTGATACAATTCTTTAAAGTTTTATATAATTATATGATAGGGACAATATCATATGCGTCACTAAATTGATGACGAGGTGTTTGGCAACTTGATACAATTCTTTAAAGTTTTATATTAATTATATGATAGGGACAATATCATAAAATTGATGACGAGGTGTTTGGCAACTTGAACAATTCTTTAAAGTTTTTAATTAATATATGATAGGGACAATATCATATGCGTCACTAAATTGATGACGAGGTGTTTGGCAACTTGATACAATTCTTTAAAGTCTTTATATCAAAATTATATGATAGGGACAATATCATATGCGTCACTAAATTGATGACGAGGTGTTTGGCAACTTGATACAATTCTTTAAAGCTTTATATCAATTATATGATAGGGACAATATCATATGCGTCACTAATTGATGACGAGGTGTTGGCAACTTGATACAATTCTTTAAAGTCTTATATAATTATATGATAGGGACAATATCATATGCGTCACTAAATTGATGACGAGGTGTTTGGCAATTGATACAATTCTTTAAAGTCTTTATTAAAATTATATGAATAGGGACAATATCATATGCGTCACTAAATTGATGACGAGGTGTTTGGCAACTTGATACAATTCTTTAAAGTCTTTATATCAAAAATTATATGATAGGGACAATATCATATGCGTCACTAATTGATGACGAGGTGTTTGGCAACTTGTACAATTCTTTAAATCTTTAGTATAATTAATATATGATAGGGACAATATCATATGCGTCACTAAATTGATGACGAGGTGTTTGGCAACTTGATACAATTCTTTAAAGTTTTATATAATTATATGATAGGGACAATATCATATGCGTCACTAAATTGATGACGAGGTGTTTGGCAACTTGATACAATTCTTTAAAGTCTTTATATCAAAATTATATGATAGGGACAATATCATATGCGTCACTAAATTGATGACGAGGTGTTTGGCAACTTGACACAATTCTTTAAAGTCTTTATTCAATTATATGATAGGGACAATATCATATGCGTCACTAAATTGATGACGAGGTGTTTGGCAACTTGATACAATTCTTTAAAGTCTTATATCAAAATTATATGATAGGGACAATATCATATGCGTCACTAAATTGATGACGAGGTGTTTGGCAACTTGATACAATTCTTTAAAGTCTTTATATAAATTATATGATAGGGACAATATCATATGCGTCACTAAATTGATGACGAGGTGTTTGGCAACTTGACACAATTCTTTAAAGTCTTTATATAATTATATGATAGGGACAATATCATATGCGTCACTAAATTGATGACGAGGTGTTTGGCAACTTGATACAATTCTTTAAAGTCTTATATCAAATTATATGATAGGGACAATATCATATGCGTCACTAAATTGATGACGAGGTGTTTGGCAACTTGATACAATTCTTTAAAGTCTTTATATAATTATATGATAGGGACAATATCATATGCGTCACAAATTGATGACGAGGGTTGGCAACTTGTACAATTCTTTAAAGTCTTATATCAAAAATTATATGATAGGGACAATATCATATGCGTCACTAAATTGATGACGAGGTGTTTGGCAACTTGAACAATTCTTTAAAGTCTTTATATCAAAAATTATATGATAGGGACAATATCATATGCGTCACTAAATTGATGACGAGGTGTTGGCAACTTGATACAATATTCTTTAAAGTCTTTATATCAAAAATTATAGATAGGGACAATATCATATGCGTCACTAAATTGATGACGAGGTGTTTGGCAACTTGATACAATTCTTTAAAGTCTTATATCAAAAATTATATGATAGGGACAATATCATATGCGTCACTAAATTGATGACGAGGTGTTTGGCAACTTGATACAATTCTTTAAAGTCTTTATATAAAATTATATGATAGGGACAATATCATATGCGTCACTAAATTGATGACGAGGTGTTTGGCAACTTGAACAATTCTTTAAAGCTAATCAATTATATGATAGGGACAATATCATATGCGTCACTAAATTGATGACGAGGTGTTTGGCAACTTTGATACAATTCTTTTAAATCGTTTATATTAATTATATGATAGGGACAATATCATATGCGTCACTAAATTGATGACGAGGTGTTTGGCAACTTGATACAATTCTTTAAAGTCTTTATATCAAAAATTATATGATAGGGACAATATCATATGCGTCACTAAATTGATGACGAGGTGTTTGGCAACTTGAACAATTCTTTAAAGTTTTATATTAATTATATGATAGGGACAATATCATATGCGTCACTAAATTGATGACGAGGTGTTTGGCAACTTGATACAATTCTTTAAAGTCTTTAGATAATATCATTAATGATAGGGACTAATATGCCACTAAATTGATGACGAGGTGTTTGGCAACTTGACACAATTCTTTAAAGTTCTTATTCTAAATTATATGATAGGGACAATATCATATGCGTCACTAAATTGATGACGAGAGTGTTTGGCAACTTGATACAATTCTTTAAAGTCTTTATATCAAAAATTATATGATAGGGACAATATCATATGCGTCACTAAATTGATGACGAGGTGTTTGGCAACTTGAACAATTCTTTAAAGCTTTATATCAATTATATGATAGGGACAATATCATATGCGTCACTAAATTGATGACGAGTGTTTGGCAACTTGATACAATTCTTTAAAGTCTTATATACAATTAATGATAGGGACAATATTCATATGCGTCACTAAATTGATGACGACGGTGTGCTGCAACTTGATACAATTCTTTAAAGTCTTTATATCAAAAATTATATGATAGGGACAATATCATATGCGTCACTAAATGATGACGAGGTGTTTGGCAACTTGATACAATTCTTTAAAGTCTTTATATCAAAATTATATGATAGCGACAATATCATATGCGTCACTAAATTGATTGACGAGGTGTTTGGCACTCACAATCTTTAAATTCTTAAAGTTTTATATAATTATTGATAGGACAATATCATATGCGTCACTAAATTGATGACGAGGTGTTTGGCAACTTGATACAATTCTTTAAAGTTTTTATATTAATTATATGATAGGGACAATATCATATGCGTCACTAAATTGATGACGAGGTTTGGCAACTTGATACAATTCTTTAAAGTCTTTATATCAATTATATGATAGGGAAATATCATATGCGTCACTAAATTGAGACGAGGTGTTTGGCCATCTTGACACAATTCTTTAAAGTCTTATATCAATTATATGATAGGGACAATATCATATGCGTCACAAATTGATGACGAGGTTTGGCAACTTGATACAATTCTTTAAAGTCT
>NW_022611191.1:0-57500 GCF_004382195.2 Drosophila sechellia
CTTGATACAATTCTGTAAAGTCTTTATATCAAAAATTATATGTTAGGGACAATATCATATGCGTCACTAAATTGATGACGAGGTGTTTGGCAACTTGACATAAATCTTTAAAGTCTTTATATCAAAATTATATGATAGGGAGAATATCATATGCGTCACTAAATTAATGACGAGGTGTTTGGCAACTTGATATAATTCCTTTAAGTATTTATAATAATTGTATGATAGGGACAATATCATACGCGTCACTAAATTGATGACGAGGTGTTTGGCAACTTGATACAATTCTGTAAAGTCTTTATATCAAAAATTATATGATAGGGACAATATCATATGCGTCACTAAATTGATGACGAGGTGTTTGGCAACTTGACACAAATCTTTAAAGTCTTTATATCAAAAATTATATGATAGGGACAATATCATATGCGTCACTAAATTGATGACGAGGTGTTTGGTTACAGGAAAAAATCATTTATTTATCGTATCATCAAGCAAAGGATAAGCTTCAGTGGATCGCAGTATGGCAGCTGCTCAACCACTTACAACACCTTGCCTGTTACAAAAGTCGTTTACAATTGATTCTAGGCTTTGTCATTGTATTAAATAATGCTTTTATATGTAACTAACGCGGCATCAGGTGATCGAAGATCCTCCTAATTTACTATGTTACAAATTACATTGGCATCACATCCATTGTCGTTTATAAAATAAATTATAAACTTTAAATGGTTTAGAAGCCATACAATGCAAATTGCCCCTAATTTATCACATTGCAGTCCAGCACGGATACGACCTTAGAGGCGTTCAGGCATAATCCAACGGACGTAGCGTCTTACCACTGTTCGCTCGAACAAGTATTGTGCCATTGGTCCGTACCTGCGGTTCCTCTCGTACTACGCAGGAATGCTGTCGCAACAACGTTTTGTCATTAGGGTAAAACTAACCTGTCTCACGACGGACTAAGCCCAGCTCACGTTCTCTTGCATGGGTGAACAATCCAACGCTTGGTGAATTTTGATACACAATGATAGGAAGAGCCGACATCGAAGGATCAAAAAGCGACGTCGCTATGAACTCTTGGCCGCCACAAGCCAGTTATCCCTATGGTAACTTTTCTGACACCTCTTGTTAAAAACTCTTTAAACCAAAAGGATCGATAGGTCGAGCTTTTGCTGTCCCTGTGTGTACTGAACACCGAGATCAAGTCAGCATTTGCCCTTTTGCTCTATGTGTGGTTTCTGTCCGCACTGAGCTGGCCTTGGGACACCTACGTTTTTATTTGAGAGATGTACCGCCCCAGTGGCCTTGAGTTGGATCATACCTGAGTAATTGGAGTTATACCAAATTTTTAAATCAAAAATACATAAATGCATCGTTTTATTAAAGAATTTGTTTGCGATTATATAACAAACTCGTGATACTTTGATCAAGAAGCTTGCATCAAAACCCAATACCATAAGATATAATAAATATATCCGTATAATGGCTAGGAAATGATAAACGTTCCATTTAATCAAGTAAGTAAGGAAACAATAAGAGTAGTGAAATTTCATTGACGATACCAAACCGAGGACTAATATCCCCCACTTATTCTACACCTCTTATGTCTCCTTATACTGCCAGATTAGAGTCAAGCTCAAAAGGGTCTTCTTTCCCCGCTAATTATTACAAGCCCGTTCCCTTGGCTGTGGTTTCACTAGATAGTAGATAGGGACAATGACGACTTTTCGGATCTCTCCGAACTTGTTTTACGTGGCGTGTTCCACACTGAAGGATTACAACCACAACACCCTATACACCCACAAGTGAGCATATGGTGCATGTGTCTGGATACGACAGACAAGCGTCCCGGACTAGAAGCTATAGCTATGTAAATAGCGACCACCTGGGTAGCAATTCGAGTACTTGCTTGCCGGGCAAGCACTCCCCCTTGCCGAGGAGCGAGATCTACCTAAAATCTTTACTGATCTCTGGGTCACAGCACACGAGTTTTGCGCAACCGTAACTCAAACGTCGAACACGAAGGCTCTACCCGCAATATGGGTACCAACCACAGCCACCACGATACTCCCACCAGGGGGCCTACCTCAATGTGCAGTCTTGGATAGCTGCACAACCCGTGGTACCGAAAGAGAGGCTCGGTGGGCCTCCTCCTTTTGCTCCGTCAAGCATGGTTAGAGGAACCTGTCGCTATATTAGTCGCCTCTTACGACAAGCAATAGCGGACTGTGGAAGTATTCTCGCCGCTAAACACACGGCGAAGATGTTGGGCTAAACACCCCTCCTCCTCCGGAACACTTCGTCCACAAACACTGCCAGCCGTTGAGTCCTCTGTTGGTCTTTCAGGATTCTCTCGAAGGTCCAGTTTTCGACAAGGCGCTGAACTCCAAGTCCATCGAGGTTCCGCAAATCTGCATATAGGGGGCAAGCGCACAATATGTGCATCCAGTCCTCATATGGATCTCCACAAGCGCAAGCAGTGGTATCGCTGAGGGCTCTCCCTTGCAAAAATGCGTTGAACGACCCGTGACCTGTCAGCAGGTAAGACGTCCTCATCGAGAATCCAAAGCTTGGATCCCGATAGGCGAGAGTGACGTATGGGATGAATCTATGCGTCACCCGTCCTGGTTTGCTGTCGTCATCACATCTGTTCTGCCAACTCTGCAGTAAGCACTAATCTAGGCGAGTCTTCCTCTGCTTCCAGCTTAGACACGTAATGTCCTCGTCGTAAAGCCAGTCGTTCTCCTCCAGCGGGTATCCACGCTTTAGCTTGTATTTGACCGCTAATAACTTAGCAGCCAAGTCAAGCGGGGTAGCTCCACCAAGTACCTGCAGTGCCACTGTGGACACTGTTCGGCATACCGAAAGGCATCCAAGCAGGATTAGCCTCTGGCAGGAGGCTAGTCGTCTCTGGGCAGCTACTTGTTCGGCGGTGTCATACCATACCGGGTGCACCAAACAGCACACAAGGTGCCATGAGTCCGTCATATATGGTCCGCCTGGCTCGAGGACTGAAGCCCCAGTCGGCTCGAAGCACTCTCGCCAATGCTCCAACGACTCCGGTGATCAGCTGGCGAAGCGAAGCTATGTGCGTGAGGAATTTCATTCCTTCACTGACCGTGATGCCAAGGTACCGACAGCTAAGCACATACGGAAGGTTCGCTCCAGCAAACCTCACCGTATGCGCACGTCTCAAGGCACCTTTCAGCAGCATTATTACCGTCTTGCTGGTCGAGACGGCAACGCCAACTTCCGCTTCCCACGCTTCTACGATGGACATCAGTTGTGCTCCTTTTTCCTCTAGCATAGCTCGGGAATTTCCCTCGACGAGAAGCAGCAAGTCATCCGCGTATGCACTCAGCTGGCAATACGGCTGGAGACGCTGAAGCAGTACATCCATCAGTATGTCCCAGATAAATGGGCCGCTGATTGACCCCTGCGGGCAGCCTCTAGTTACCGGTACATCCACAGTACCGGAACTGCTTCGGATCACTGCTCTTCGGCCGGAGAAAAAGCTCTGCCACAAGCTCATTTCCCGGCATCCCAAGTCGGCTAGTCGGCGGAGTGCAGCACTCCATTCGACATTGTCCAATGCTCTTTGAAGTCCACAAATGTGCCGAGCACGTATTGCGCCGGGCTGGCACAAATACTGCTCTTCACGTGCCTCCAAGCATCCTCCACACATCGTCCTTGGCGAAATCCAAACTGCCATCTGCAGCCTTCCGGAAGAACTTCTCTCACACGATTCACCATGATGGCCTTGAGCAACTTACCAAAGACTGGTAGCAAGCATATTCCTCTATATGAGGAGGGCTCACACTTGTCCTTATCTGGCCCTTTCAGTAGCGAGACAACTCGTGGGCACTTCCACTCGGCGGGAAAGTATCCTAATCGGATGCATCGGGAAAACAACGATGCTAGGTGCTCGGGTATGGCGTGCCAGACTGCCTTGCAGATAGTGCCGTTGATACCGTCCAAGCCGGGAGAGCGCCTGCTCTTCAACCGGGCAACACATACATCAACCTCGAATACTTCGAGGGCCGGTGGGACTTCCTCCGCGATGGCAGTCGGTGCTTCGGACTCCGCAACTGGGAAGAAATTGCGGAGGAGCACTCGTGCACAGTCACCCCAATCAGTGATCAACTCGCCATTCACGCGGAGGCACCCAATCTCCGTGCACTTTCTGCGGCCTCGGCAAATCTTGTAGACGCGCCCCCATGGGTCGTCGGCATGATCTTCCACGAAGCGTTTCCAGTCATCCATTTTCGCTCTCCCAATGAGCTTCTTGTAGTTGGCTGAGGCCCGCCTCAGCTCGACCACTACACGCTCTATAGCGGCACCGTCATCACGACGCCTTCCATCTTGGAGTAGGCGACGAAGTCTCCGGACTTCGCGCCTTGCAGCGCAGAGGTCGGCAGTCCACCAACGTGCTCTCCTGTTGGGCGATCGAATCGACTTTCTTCCCAGCGCAATATCACATACATTATGTACTATACTGCGCAGGGTCAAAACTTGCTGGTCCAATGGCGACTCTGAGAAGTTTTCCGGAAGTTCGGCTGCTATACTCACCATTTCCTCCTTGAACAATCGCCAACGTGCATTGTAGAAGTTCCAGGACGGCACAGGAGCTATGCTCTCAACTGCGCGCGCGGTAGGTTCGGCCACAACAGTAATGATGTTGTGGTCACTCAATTCCCACTCGTCCACTCTCCACTCATATGTGGCCCACATAGATGCTGCCTCATTGACGATTGTCACGTTGATATCGCTAGTAGCTCTGTGATTATCGAACGTGTACACCTCTGTTGACTGGTTTAGGGCGGCGACTCTTGCCTCCAGCATCCACTCTGACAGCAGCTCACACCGTCTGTAGTTAGCTTTCCCCTCGGCATGACGAGAGAGTTTGTTAAGCCACATGGGGGACACTGCTTTCGCGTCGAGGCCCGGGATTGCATGGGTTATGCTGGCCTTGTACCGGAGGTACGGTTCCAGAGGTGCATCGAACTGGCAGTATGCGGCGCCGTCTGGGTTTCCTCGAGGCACTGCTTCCGCTCAAGGCACTCGCGCTGCTGTCGCTCTCCATCGGCATTACTACGATGGTGGCTCCTCCTTCCGTCGACGCCAGCAACCGTATGCTCACTGACACGAGGTAGTTGTTCTGGAACTAGAGCTCCACCTATCGGTAGAATCTGGCAGCCCTAAACTTTCCCTAGACACAAACCTTAGCAGTGACTGCCACCAATAAGCTTTGCTGCTCAAAAAGCTTACTCGAAAGCTCGCCAGGCAGCACGTGCTGAGTGGAAAATTTGCAATAATTTATTGCTAATTACTTCCAAACCGCTTGTTTATAACGCACAAAAATTTGTACGCAACTTCTGCGGAGCACTAATTCACCGATTTAATTACTTTCCAAACAAGGAAAACCTAGTTCTTCGCAATCTGTACACGAACGCAACGAAAACACGTCCGTCGTTAATCCATTCATGCGCGTCACTAATTAGATGACGAGGCATTTGGCTATTTTTTTTTTTTTTTTTTTTGATCGCGGAGGTATGGAAATCTATCGAAAGATACTAGGTCTGCCAAAACTGCGTGTGGTCAGTTTTCCTAGCATGCACGATTCATTGCTCTATCTGAACCAAAGTTCCGAAACGCCTACGTGCTAAAACCATCCTCATAGCCATTTAATTATAACCATTATTTTGCGATGTTTATGCCTTTATTGATGTTATGCCAAGACAGCAAGCAAATTTTTTGAACGAAACGTTTTAGCTAAGTCCAATTTCGGGAAAAACCGCTCAGGTACATGAACTTTTTAAAACAACCGAGACTGCCTCTCATAACCTGGACGCTAATGATATGATTATCATATTTGCTGAGGAGACCCTTCGCTATCAATCTTTTAACGGATTGACCACTCCAGATCCCCCTCCAGTTCAGGGTGGCAGAATGGAATTCAATGTCACCTGCGGCTTCGAATCTGCGACGAAATTCAGTTCGTATGTCCGGTCTGTCGTATCTATTGATTTTGCGCTGGAGTGCATCATCGATAGAGTGTCACAATTTGTATGTCGATCACATCAATGTGATTTTGTCGTAGTGCCACCAGGTCTGGTTTATTAAGGCCGGATTCGCACTGCAGACTTGGTTCAACAATGAGAACGCAGCCTCTCTCCTCAAGTCCCGCTTGATTCGATTTACTACGCAGTTGTGTCTAGCTACCCTCCTCCCATGCGATCGGTAGAATTTTTGCATTATGTGGTTTGTTGTTTCGGGAGCGTCACATCCTGCACGACACTATCGTTCCAATTCGTGCCTTACCCTTGTAGTATGAGACTTCGTGGGTAGGGCATTTATCCGCAGACGAATACCGTCTATATATTCCTTTCCTCTTAATAAACGCGTGGGTTGACCCCACCCGTGTTGCGGGCCCCAATGGCCCGCTTCATGGAGTCCGCTACCATCAACTGAGAGGTACAACTTGTTCGCCCAATATTTTTCTATTGCCGGACGCGATAACAATTCATTTTGTTCAGCTAATAATCTATCTCGGAAAGGAAAGAGCTGGCTACCTCGTTTTGCGTGAGGTGAGGCCATTTAATGTTACTCAATCGTCTTAGCCTTAACATTGGAGCTACCCATCTTAGTGATGGAATTCCGAGACTTCCAATTTTTGGGGGTGCATGAACAAATGCTATCGGCACATCCAACGGAAGATTTAGCCATCTTCGCACATAGTATCTTATTAGCTTGTCAGTTTTTCGTAGGACGCCTATCGCCACACTCCCAAGGGCTAACTTGTGATAGAGCTGTGGGATAAGGACAGTCCGAAGGGCGAACATCCTCTGTTGTGGTTTGAGGGGGCCTTTGTCAATCTTTGTAGCTTTGGACCAATGTCCTCGTCCGGATTGCATCGAAGCCTCCCGGTTGCAGTGAAATTGATGCCTAGGTACTTCCACTCGTCCGTGCGCTTCAGTGATGGAATCTCACTCGAGCCTACGTACAAGCTCTGTGCCTCTAACACGGTACACTTCTGTTTCGGCTGGCCCTTAATGCCAACGGTAAAACATTTGTCGGCATTAAGTTTGAGGACGACGATAGATAGAAAATCCAACGTCTTGTCCAACAATGAGTGAATTTCTTCACTTTGACATTCAGAGCACTGTGCAGAAATCACATTGTGTCAACACCCGCTAGGGCCATCACAATGCTTTGTTTTAATTAGACAGTCGGATTCCCCAAGTCCATGCCAGTTCTGAATTGATTGTTAATTGATAATCGTTATAATTGATAAGAACTAATTGGTTTAACCCAAATAGTATTCTTAAAAATGTTAGCAAGAAAGTTCCACAATTGGCTACGTAACTAAACTATCCGGAGAACGAGTAACTAACATAAATGCTAAAAACTCTATTTACCCAGAACGAGCACATAAACCATGTTATTGTTTCCCAATCAAGCCCAGCTATCTCAATCTTTAGAGCCAATCCTTATCCCGAAGTTACGGATCTGATTTGCCGACTTCCCTTACCTACATTATTCTATCGACTAGGGACTCTTCACCTTGGAGTCCAGCTGCGGATATTGGTAAGGCCTGTTGAGAAGTTTGCGTGTCCCCACCATAAATTTTCAAGGTCCGAGGAGAAAATATCGACACAGCAGTATATGTCATGCTCTTCTAGCCCATCTACCATATCTCTCTGCGAAAGACTTCCATGGTAGTACGGCTATAAAACAGAAAAGAAAACTCTTCCGATATCTCTCGACGGCTTCTTTATGGTCGTTCCTGTTGCCAGGATGAGCACGAGGCCCATATTTAATAACAAACGGATACTCAACAGGTTACGGAATTGGAACCGTATTCCCTTTCGTTCAAAATTATTCAAGTGTATTATATTCGCTTTGTTTATATAATTAGGCATTTTTGTTTTACTTGAAAATTTTCGGCTTTCGCCTTGAACTTAGGACCGACTAACTCGAGATCAACCACTGTTCACACGAAACCCTTCTCCACTTGTCCTCCAAGGTCTCATTCGATTATTTGCTACTACCACCAAGATCTGTACCAATGGCAGCTCCATGCAGGCTTACGCCAAACACTTCTACGCATACTATTGTACCTTCCTACTCACTAAAGTTTCAAAATTTATATCACAAGTAATATAAATCATCTACTTTAGCGGTAATGTATAGGTATACAACTTAAGCGCCGTCCATTTTAAGGGCTTGTTGCTTCGGCTGGTGAGTTGTTACACACTCCTTAGCGGATTTCTACTTCCATGATCTCCGTCCTGCTGTTTTAAGCAACCAACGCCTTTCATGGTATCTGCATGAGTTGTTAATTTGGGCACCGTAACATTACGTTTGGTTCATCCCACAGAGCCAGTTCTGCTTACCAAAAGTGGCCCACTGGGCACATTATATCATAACCTTGAACTTCATATAAAGAAAGTTAAGGTTCTTAGCCATTTAAAGTTTGAGAATATTTTAAGATCGTTTCAACCCTAAGGCCTCTAATCATTCGCTTTACCAGATAAGATTATTTTATATAATATTAAAATGCACCAGCTATCCTGAGGGAATCTTCTGACAAGGTTGTCCTTCGCTAGAATATTTGCCATATAGACAATGTGACTTAGTGCTGCCCTTTTTTTTCGCTCGCCGCTACTAAGAAAATCCTTGTTAGTTTCTTTTCCTCCCCTAATTAATATACTTAAATTCAGGGGGTAGTCCCATATGAGTTGAGGTTGTATATATAACTTTATTTGGCCATAAATTCTTTATATATAAATGATAAAACAATCAATTAAATTCGTTACAAATAGTTCCAATAGTTCTTGTAAGCAAATTTATTTTTTATCCATTTAACGAACCAACGAAGAATAATAACAAAACCAAGATTTTTCTTTTTCCGAATCATTAATAAGAAAAAATTATAGATGAAAAATATTTCAATTTTTTATGCTAGACATTTCTCAGTATTACTTGATTGAAAAAGAAAATATTTCTCTTCGTTTTTCACATTCAAGTGGAGATAACGTTTTTCATTTCTTTTTTAATATTATGAATAAAATCATTATTTAATCCAATAATATACCATATGCTTATAAAAAATTTATAAACAACTTAATTAGCATAGTCTTACAACCCTCAACCATATGTAGTCCAAGCAGCACTATAAAATTAATTAAAGTACATAACAGCATGGACTGCGATATGCGTTCAAAATGTCGATGTTCATGTGTCCTGCAGTTCACACGATGACGCATAGCTTTCTGCGTTCTTCATCGACCCATGAGCCGAGTGATCCACCGCTTAGAGTTTTATAATTCATTTTTATATAATGTCAATATTGTTTTTATTGAAAGAAATTAAAAATATTCCTTCAATAAATTTATTTTTATACCTAATATAAATGTTGCGAAATATCTTAGTTTCATATAAGCATTATGTATCATAATAATCTGGTTATGGTTTGCTATTTTGGGTGACACATACTGCAAAATTTATATAAAACATTAACCTGATGGATGACAGGTACAAACATTGTATATTTTAGGTTGTTGCATTAGCCAACGTATGCTCATAACATAGATGAACAATACATATTCGCAACGCGTGTATATTATGGTCCATATACACACACACTTATTTTGATTACCAAATTCAAAATTATTTTAATTTTAATTCGACTTCTACTTTCGAATTTAGTTTAGTTTCTTCGATTTCCATGTTCGAGAATTTGTTTTTATAGGAAACGCCGTTGTTGTAGTAAGTACTGCCACAAATACGCACAACAACATTAATAATGTTAAAGTCTTTTTATGAGGTTGCCAAGCCCCACATATAAAATAAAAGCCATCTTCATTTTATTTTGACTTTAACTTTTGATTCCGTGGAATCATTTTGTAATATTTTTATTTTGGTAAATTGTATTTATTTGTATTATACCAAATGTTTATTAACGATAAGGATATTATACAACAATGAACCTTCCGCAGGTTCACCTACGGAAACCCTGTTACGACTTTTACTTCCTCTAAATAATCAAGTTCGGTCAACTTTTGCGAAACAACCGTAACACGCAAGGCGTCACAGTGATCACGTGTGGAGACCTCACTAAATAATTCAATCGGTAGTAGCGACGGGCGGTGTGTACAAAGGGCAGGGACGTAATCAATGCGAGTTAATGACTCACACTTACTGGGAATTCCAAGTTCATGTGAACAGTTTCAGTTCACAATCCCAAGCATGAAAGTGGTTCAGCGATTTACCCGGACCTCTCGGTCTAGGAAATACACGTTGATACAGGACATCTAAGGGCATCGCAGACCTGTTATTGCTCAATCTCATTATTTCTAGACGCAATTTGTCAATTTAAGATGCTAGTGTCCTTATAATGGCACAAACCAACCGGTTCGGCACCACTTACATAAACACATTCAAACACAATAAACATTTTACTGCCACCATGAATGAAGGCTACATAAGCTTCAGCACCATAATCCTGAAGATATCTATTTAATATATTTGAGTCTCGACAAATTACTCCACGAACTAAGAACGGCCATGCACCACCACCCATAGATTCCCGAAAGAGCTATCAATGTGTCTTACACACTTATGTTCGGACCTGGTAAGTTTTCCCGTGTTGAGTCAAATTAAGCCTCAAGCTCCACTCCTGGTGGTGCCCTTCCGTCAATTCCTTTAAGTTTCAGCTTTGCAACCATACTTCCCCCGGAGCCCAAAAGCTTTGGTTTCCCGGGAATCGACTGAGAGAGCCATAAAAAGTAGCTACACCCAATTGCTAGATGGCATCGTTTATGGTTATAACTAGGGCGGTATCTGATCGCCTTCGAACCTCTAACTTTCGTTCTTGATTAATGAAAACATCTTTGGCAAATGCTTTCGCTTAAGTTAGACTTACGACTGTCCAAGAATTTCACCTCTCGCGTCGTAATACAAATGCCCCCAAACTGCTCCTATTAATCATTACCTCTTGACCTGAAAACCAATAAAAGCAGAACAGAGGTCTTATTTCATTATCCCATGCACAGAATATTCAGGCATTTGAAGCCTGCTTTAAGCACTCTAATTTGTTCAAAGTAATAGTACCGGCCCACAATAACACTCGTTTAAGAGCACTAGTGCAGGTTTTTAAATAGCAGGAACATATGAAAAATTACAAGTATTTAATCACATATAAGAACTCCACCGGTAATACGCTTACATACATAAAGGTATAGTACTAACCACAATTGTAAGTTGTACTACCCGTATTAAGCACAAGTTCAACTACGAACGTTTTAACCGCAACAACTTTAATATTGGAGGTGGAATTACCGCGGCTGCTGGCACCAGACTTGCCTTCCAATTGGTCCTTGTTAAAGGATTTAAAGTGTATTCATTCCAATTACAGGGCCTCGGATATGAGACATGTATTGTTATTTTTCGTCACTACCTCCCCGAGCTGGGAGTGGGTAATTTACGCGCCTGCTGCCTTCCTTAGACGTGGTAGCCGTTTCTCAGGCTCCCTCTCCGGAATCGAACCCTGATTCCCCGTTACCCGTTGCAACCATGGTAGTCCTAGATACTACCATCAAAAGTTGATAGGGCAGACATTTGAAAGATCTGTCGTCGGTACAAGACCATACGATCTGCATGTTATCTAGAGTTCAACCAATATAACGATATTGCGATCTCTTGGTTTGAGCCTAATAAAAGCACACGTCCCATAAGGTTCATGTTTTAATTGCATGTATTAGCTCTAGAATTACCACAGTTATCCAAGTAACTGTTAACGATCTAAGGAACCATAACTGATATAATAAGACTTTTGCGGTTTCACTTTTAATTCGTGTGTACTTAGACATGCATGGCTTAATCTTTGAGACAAGCATATAACTACTGGCAGGATGTTTTTCCTTCATATTCCATTCATATTTTTTGAATCGAAATAAGCAATATAATAGATATATAGATTTTCCACTTTATATAATTCGATGATTTTTATTATATTGAATATAATTCAATATTTCGCCTTTGGGTAAATTTTTAAATATATATTTATAAGTAAAAAATCCATTCGATTACGGCCATTTTTATATAGCATTCGTAATCCATATTTTCATTTTTAATTTATACTTGTTTTACCAATATAACAAGAAGTTCATATAATTATTGTAATATATATGTTTCTATAATTTTATCTTTATAATATATCGTTTTATTTCCAACATACATAATTATTGTATCCATACATGTACAATTTTTGTTTAACCAATATAAATATTAAGTTAAATCATTTGCATTTTGAAGATAAATTTAAAATTTATCTCTTTTCATATATCTCTCTGGTAATATATAACATAAAACCAAGCGCATATGATAATATTTCCACATTTAATATATTATTTTATATTTCTTTCATAAGAATCCATATTTATATTATACCGTAACGATATAATAATCCGGCAGGTAATAAATTAATATTTGCCTGCCTCCAAATATTAACGATAATATATGGAAACGATTTGTTATTCTATATATAATAGAAACTTGACTTTTGTTCCAACGATATTATCTAAAAAGCGTATATTCCTATTATCCGCTGAGCCAAGTCCCGTATTCTATAGAACTGAGAAACAAATTTGTACGGATAATAATATACATTATTATATGTAACCAATATAAACATAATCCGAAATAAATATTTCGAATAATGCGGGAGGTCGGCAACCACTGCCTACCTATAGTAGTTCTTGAACCCGCTGTCCTCAAAGCGGGTATTTTCAATTCCGTTTGCCACCCAACATACGGGCTATTCTCTTATATATTAAGAGATTATAGGAACATTTCATTTTTTTTCCATTATTCATATATAATATGATTATTTTTTTCCTTATACATATAATAAATATTAATTTTCATATGTTTATTATTTTTTTTACTCATATTATTGCCAAAATCATATGAATACGTAAGTTTTGCACAATATGAGAGGTCGGCAACCACTGCCTACTTACACATGTTTTTGAACCCTCTGTCGTAATTCCGGTCGCTTACACTACTATACCCTCTCACTAAAATGGCTTTTCTCTATAATACTAAGATAATATGGGAATATTTCAGCATTTTTTCCCTTATACATATAATAATTAATCATTTTCAAATGTATATTATTTTATTTACTCATATAATTGCCAAAATCATATGAATATGTCGCAGCGTTGGCATTTTCTTGCGCCTGATCTTCCATATTGGCAAATAAACTTTTCTAGTGAAGCGAATTCCAACCGGCGTGCGCGATCGTCTGTATGCAACTGATTGTATTTTCTACAGCGCGACAACGCCGTCGCCTCACTCGTAACGGTACTTTGGCGCCAGTCATATTCTACGTTGTAGTCAAATTCTAAGAATGACCTCACAATATACCAAACTCATTGCGCAGCTGCGTCTTGCAAGCGCAGTGGTCTAACCATGTTAATAATGTGACAGACACGGCCTTCCTGACATAATACACGTCCTCGTGTGTTGTCTTAAATCTACCACATAAGTGATAATACTTCAGGATTCAAAGACTCTCTGGATATTTCATAGAATTCTTTCCATTCAATCTATTTCTGATTCAAATTAGATTCAAATTTAAATTTTCGTAACTCCTTTTCGTAATTCTTAAAACATTTTTCTTAATCTTTTAAATCAAACAATTTGTAGTTCCTTTTACAAATAAGTAACTTATCTTTTGTGTAGTTCCTTTTACTCATAATAAACTTATCTTTAGTGTAGTTCCTTTTACACATAATTAACTTATATTTTGTGTAGTTCCTTTTACACATACTGAACTTATATTTGTGTAGTTCCTTTTACACAAAATGAACTTATATTTTGTGTAGTTCCTTTTACACAAACGACCCCCGCCATAACAAGTCTCCTCTGCTATGGTGCGGTCTTCAGTTTCTCTATTGGGCAACAGACACAACTCCTATTGTGCTGCCCCTGTCTTTACATAACTCATCTTTATCGTATTCTGCTTGAGCTTTCATGTTCTTTTTAGCCTCCTTTCTCAAATTTTCTTTGTCTACCTCATCATCGTTATTTTCGTTTAGCGGCAACAAGCCAAAAGGTCGATCTTCTTTACCGATCAATAATTCCAAAGGGGTAAACTTAGTTACACGATTAATTGTGCCATTTATTGCTAGCTGCACTTCAGC
Organism: Drosophila sechellia; assembly: GCF_004382195.2. NCBI lineage: Eukaryota > Metazoa > Arthropoda > Insecta > Diptera > Drosophilidae > Drosophila > Drosophila sechellia. Next base: position 14,217 of record NW_022611191.1, read on the forward strand.
AAACGCATCCTGCCATGATCTCTGACTAGACTCGGCTTCTATTTTAGGAATAGGATGTAGCTCAGCCTGCACTTTCCGCTAGTGGCTTAGAAACTTTACGTGTAATGCAATCTTCTACGAATCCACACACACATTTAGACATATTTTCGAACCGATAATAACAATAGACTTTGTCCATCGTCTTTTCCCATCCAAGATGCATAATAACGTAACTCATTATTCTTTAACTTTACAATTATATCTTGTATCTTAGTATCTCGCTGTTGTTCTGAAACCAACCAGTTATTACCTTTCTGTTGTTCAAGCACTGGATTTCGAGAGAGAAAATCCACATGCGCCATTCGATCGCCTTTTCTATACTCTATTTCGAAATCAAATGCCTGTAAAAACGCCCACCATCTATGCACCCTCGGTGTTAAACCTAGTTTTGTGCGGCTGGCCTTTAAATAATTACAGTCAGTATATACTACAAATTTACGTCCTGTAATACTCTACAATATGAGGTTTATTGTCAATTTTATGTAACAGGATCGCTCCATATTGATTAGCACAGCAAGTCTCCTGAGTCGCCCTCTCGTTGCTTTCCTTATATTTCTCAACTTCACTTTAATATTTCAATCTTTAACTCAACGTAATATTTCATCAATATCCGAAACATTTTTATCAAATAACATATCGGAATCCCTTGCCTTGCTCAAACTTTTCTTTGCAATTTACATTTTATGACTTCATTTCTTTTGATCAAACAGTAATCGTATCTCTTGCCGCACTTCTTTCTTTTTTCATTCTTTACCTTACCATTCTCTCTCTTTTGTCTCTATTACGTCACACTGTCAGGCTCTTGATGCACTCCTTGCAACGATCTCACGCATCCTCATGAGTCATGGTCTCTCCGAACCCTTTAGCCCCCGCCACATGGTCACTGCGCGCCATATGGTGTAGCTGTAGCCTTGTGAATAATTAACTCAGAGTCTATGGTCTCTACGAGTGCCTCAGTCGGCGATCTCTCGCAGTGGTCTCTACGAGTGCCTCAGTCGGCGATCTCTCGCATTGGTCTGCGTCTACCTCAACAGGCATCGACCATAACTATTCGTGGGCCTACTATACGTTCTCTTGCTTGTCAAAGATCTCAACACATATCGGTCACCATCAAGCTTTTCCGCCATTACCTATGGCCCCAAACCTTGGGTTTAGCTTTGTTTGATGCCGCTCTTCACTCTTGAGCAAGACATGGTCGCCTACATTGAATCTTATTTCTTATATTGAATCTTTTTTTATTTATAAAATTAAAATTACAAATCTTTACGTAGCTAGAATTTGCTACTCAGAAGCACAGCACCACTAATTCATCCTTCCATGAACACATCCGCTAATCCTTCTTTCAATATGGAATCAAAAAAGTGTGGAACGGACTCACCGGTTGAACTTCTTACTATTCCTGATGGTGAAGCTACAGTACAGATGTCAAGACGTTTCTCGGTTACTTGGTCGTTTCCTCGTATTCGTCCTTTTGGACAGGCGGATGCGAAGTGCCCAAGCTCGTCGCATTTGAAACATTTGCTGTTAATCGCTCTTTTGATCCTTGCGTTGAACTTCCGTTGTGATTTCTTCCTTGATTTTGTGACCTCTGCCGAGCACGACATTCAGCATATTTATGTCCACTTGAGAGAGATAATTAGACTTTTTATGCTCCGGGTCTGTTGTAGATGCGTCGTCATCAAGGTTCCGTTTTTTAAAAGTTTGCGCTTGTAGTTGTTGTTGCATGTCATTTCGAGTTTTAATATTGTTTTTAAAAACCCAGCGCGACAATTTGTCATCAATTTGTGCCATGTGAGCCAGAGTAGAGTTCTTTAAATTGCGCCTCTAGCGCCTTACTTAAAGTTATCATCAGGCTGCTACCTTCGGGCATTTTATCAGCAAAAATGAGATCCACTGTTGTACACCAAGCTGAGGCATCTGCACCAGCTCCCTCAGGATGAAACTTTGGGAGAGTTATATGTTTTCCCTTTTCATCAGTTGCCGATGCCTTTGGTGTCTGCATATTTTTGATGATCTCCACTAGGTTGTTGTTTTGCACTGGTAAAGCTGCCAGGTATGCATCGGTGATATTTGTAGACAAAGCAGATCCCACTTCTGATGTCGCAGCGTTGGCATTTTTTTTTGAGTGAAGCGAATTCCAACCGTCGTGCGCGATCGTCTGTATGCAACTGATAGTATTTTCTACGCATCGATCTATCCTTTACACACGCTAGCTGGATTACACTTGGCGACAGCGCGACAACGCCGTCGCCTCACTCGTAACGGTACTTTGGCGCAGTATATTCTACGTTGTAGTCAAATTCTAAGAATGACCTCACAATATACCAAACTCATTGCGCAGCTGCGTCTTGCAAGCGCAGTGGTCTAACCATGTTAATAATGTGACAGACACGTACAGTGATCAAAATACATTCGTAATGCGACAAATACATAAGTTTTGAACAATATGAGAGGTCGGCAACCACTGCCAGTCGCGATCGAACACTCAACGAGTGCAGACGTGCCTGCGGACCGCAAGCAAGAAATTGTTTCGCTTTTTTCGTATTTCTTTACCTCCGTTATTCGCATACCGATCACCGCGTCGCGAGATATCGCCGCGCGCTCTGATTGGCTCAGCTCGCGTGCCTAACGGACACGCACCAACACTAACGCACACTCGAGCGTGGCGTGTTAAGCAACTTTAACACAGCAGCAGCCACGTGCAGTGGTTGGTCCACCGACCAACTGTAACCAGCTCCCCCCCCCCCCCCCCCCTTCTACCATCACCCGACACCATGGATTGGCAGGCCCCCCGCGTGTCATCAAGCCAGGCAAATCAACGCCCTGCAAGAAGCCCATCAGAGCCCGATGAGGTCAAGCGCAAGCCTGCGCGCCGTAGGTTAGCAAACAACCAGTTTGCCAGCCTCTCGAGCGAAGAGGAAGACCAAGCCACCACAGACCAAGAACCTGTTCCCGCTGCCAACAAAACCCCGGACAAACCCAAGCCTACCACGAGGACATTCAAGCCACCCCCGATCTTCATCCCGGACGTGACCAACATTTCTGCACTGACCAAGATGATTACGACTCTCGTGGGTCCCAGCAAAGACTTCACATACAAATCGGAACGCAACAACGTGCGTGTAATGATGCCTGACAAGGAGTCTTACTCCGAGCTTCGTAGGCAGCTGGTTTCCCAGAACAAAATGCATCGCACGTTCCAGCCCAAAGATGAGAGGGCCTACAGAGTCGTAATCAAGGGATTACACCACACCGCCGATCGTGACGAGATTCAAGAGGAACTTGAAAGACTAGGGCATAAGGTCAGAGACCTGCATAATCCTATTGGTAGGAAAACCAAGGAGCCACTCGGGATATTTTTCGCCAACATTGAACCCGCCAGTAACAACAAGGAGGTCTACCAAATCAGGAGACTGTGCCGGTCGGTCGTCACCATCGAGCCTCCCCGTAAATTCAACGACGTGCCTCAGTGCTTTAGATGCCAAGGGTTTGGACATACCCAGCGCTACTGCTTCCTCGAGCACCGATGCGTGAAATGTGGTGGCCAACACGACTCCAGGACATGCACTAAGAAGGAGGACGAGAAGGCATGCTGCCTTCACTGCCAAGCTGACCACCCGCTTCATATAGAGCTACCTGCTACAAGAAGGCAAGCACAGCAAGCCCTAACCCAGACCGGCCACACCCCTGCAAGCCCAGCACCATCCGGATCCCAAACATCTCCAACATGAGCTGTAAAGACGCGCTCAAGGCTACTCATGTACCACAGCAATCCGATCCCAACCAAAACCGCCAAACCCCACCTGAAGCTCCGCAATCCAATAACTTGGAACAAATCTTTGCCCGTTTTCAAGGAATGGTTGAAAGTATGATGGAAAAAATGTTCTCCCAAATGACGCAGCTTATTGCTTCCATCCTCAATGCCAATCATGGAAATAAGCCTGAACATAGTCATTGGAATGCTAACGGCCTGCAGAGGAGCAGAGCCGAGGTAGAATACCTTATAAAAACGGAAGCGATTGACATACTCCTTGTATCCGAACCCATTTTTGTCCCCGATCCCACTACAACATCAGCGGCTATGATGTCTTACTCGCCAACCATCCATCTGGCAGAGCGCGCGGAGGAGCAGCCGTATCCAGTATCCAGTGGTATCCAGTACACGGAGCTGGCTCGAATCTCCAGCCTTCAAGAGCTTTTCGAGTCCTTTGGTCCTCGCTTTATAGCAGCCCGGTGACTTTAACGCCAAACATTCTTGGTGGGGGCTCCATCAACCCCAAAGCAGTATCCACAGGTTCGTGCAGAGCAGAAGACTGGATTGCCACTCCATTGGTGAGCCAACCCACTGGCCTACTAACCCTGCCTTGCTTCCCGACCTCTTGGATCTTGCCATCTCCAAAGGCATAGGACAAGCCAGACTCACATGCACCACTTACAAACAGCTGCTGTCCGACCACAGTGCAATAAGAATGCTCCTCAATATCCCCGTCCTAAAAAAAGACCTGCCCAGAAGACTCACCGGGAAGCATACCGACTCCTCCAAATTTACCTTCTGGATGCTATCCTCCCTGGACCCGGATCCTTCTCTTTCCTCCCCAAGTGACATTGATGCGGCGATCAAGACACTCACTGAGGAAATGCACAATGCGGCAAGTTCGCCAACCCTCTCCTCCAACTACCCCGAGAACACCTGAGCGAGATCTCCACCTTTGGTCTCCAGAGATCGCGCCTTCGTGGCGGAGAAGAGGCGCCTCAGACGTATCTGGTTCTCCTCGCGCAACCCAAGGGATAAAGCGGCACTCAACAGAGCCAGCAAGGAGCTTAAGGACAAGCTTTGCACACTACGGCAGGACTCATTCAATCGATTCCTTGAAGAGCTGGAACCTGGTGACCCGCAACACAATCTGTGGCATGTCACGCGCCACATCAGGAGGCCTGCAAAAAAGGCGTCGCCAGTGCGCAAAGCGGATGGCTCTTGGTGCCGTTCCGATGACGAAAAGCAGAAGCATTCGCAGATCACCTCCAGAACGCATTCACCCCATTCAACAGATGCACTGGTGAAGAGCGTGCTGCCACCACCAGGTTCCTTGAGAGTCCATCTCCACCCAGCTTGCCGATAGAGCCCGTCACCCCTGAAGAGGTTGCGCAGGAGATCGCTCCCTAAAGAGCTCCACTATCTATCGACGCCACTTCCCTCAAAATTATGCCTCCTCCTTGTTCCCAGATGTTGGCTAACATCTTCAACAGCTGCTTCTCACTAGGTACTTCCCGAGATCATGGAAACGTGCAGAAGTCATCCTCATCCTTAAACCTGGAAAACCTGAAGCCAATCTGGCCTCATATAGACCATTAGTTTGCTGGCAATACTCTCTAAAATACTCGAAAGAGTATTTCTGCGCAGAGTGTTGCCAGTACTGGACGAGGCTGGCTTGATCCCGGATCACCAGTTTGGCTTCAGGCGATCTCATGGAACAACCGAGCAATGCCACCGGCTCGTATCGTATTCGGGCCCGTCTTCCTCGATGTCAAGCAGGCGTTTGACACAGTGTGGCATCCCGGTCTCCTCCACAAACTTAAGTCCCAGCTTCCCAGTTCCCACTACGCTCTACTCAAATCTTACACTGAAGGAAGAGAATTCCAAGTGCATTGCGGATCCTCATCCAGCACGCCAAGGCCCATAAGAGCCGGAGTACCTCAAGGCAGCGTCCTTGGTCCCATCCTCTACACCCTCTTCACAGCAGACCTTCCTATAATACCCTCCCGTCACCTCACAATAGCCACCTATGCCGACGACACCGCGTTCCTCGCCACCGCTACTAATCCAGATAGAGCTTCAGCCATCATCCAGAGGCAACTGAATGCTCTGAATCCATGGCTGAAACGATGGAATATTGCGGTCAACGCCGAAAAATCCTCCCACACAACATTTTCCCTGCGCAGAGGAGAATGCCGTCCGGTCACTCTTGACGGCGACACGATCCCTACTACCAGCACCCCAAATACCTAGGGCTTACACTGGATAGAAGGCTGACATGGGGCCCTCACATTGATAGGAAGCGTACCCAGGCCAACATACGCCTTAAGCAACTCCACTGGCTTGTTGGGAAAAGTTCCAAGCTGCGGGACAAAACGAAGCTGCTTGTCTACAAGACTATTCTCAAGCCAATATGGACTTATGGAATCCAGCTGTGGGGCACTACAAGTGCTTCACACAGAAGGAAGATCCAGCGATTCCAGAACCGATGCTTGAGAATAGTCTCCAACGCCCATCCCTTTCACGAGAATGCTGCCATCCACGAGGAGCTCGGAATTCCGTGGGTGGAAGATGAGATCTACCGACTCAGTGAGAGATACGCCAGAATACTGGAGAATCACCCCAACCACCTGGCCATCAATCGGCTAGACAACAGCCAATCCACAAGACGCCTGCAGAGAACGCACCCGCTTGACCTCACGCAACATTAATGTATATTTGTAACCCCTACCCAAGTACATTCTAAGCACTCCCCGTATGTCAATGTTCCCCCACATAAAATTTAATTATTGTCCAATAGGACAGATTTGAAATAAATAAAACAGAAAAGACAAAAAAAAACAAAAAAAAAAAAGGCAACCATTGCCTACTTATAGTAGTTTTGGAACCCTCTGTCGTAATCATTTTCATGTGTTCATTATTTAATTTACTCATAATATTGCCAAAATCATATGAATTAATAAGTGTTGAACAATATGGGAGGTTGGCAACCACTGCCTACTTACACATGTTTTTGAACCATCTGTCGTACTTCAGGTAACTTACACTACTATACCCTTTCACTAAAATGGCTTTTCTCTATAATACTAAGTGAATATGGGAATATTTCAGCAATTTTCCCTTATACATATAATAAATAATCATTTTCATATGTATATTATTTAATTTACTCATATAATTGCCAAAATCATATAAATACATAAGTTTTTAACAATATCAGAGGTCGACAACGGTCTTTCCTCTATAATACTAAGATAATGTGGGAATATTTAAGCATTTTTTCCCTTATACATATAATAATTAATCATTTTCATATGTATATTATTTAATTTACTCGTATAATTGCCAAAATCCTATGAACACATAAGAGAATACAATATGAGAGGTCGGCGCAACCATAATATAGTAGTTGATGACAAGGTGTTTGGCTTGATACAATTCTGTAAAGTCTTTATATCAAAAATTATATGTTAGGGACAATATCATATGCGTCACTAAATTGATGACGAGGTGTTTGGCAACTTGACATAAATCTTTAAAGTCTTTATATCAAAAATTATATGATAGGGAGAATATCATATGCGTCACTAAATTAATGACGAGGTGTTTGGCAACTTGATATAATTCCTTTAAGTATTTATAATAATTGTATGATAGGGACAATATCATACGCGTCACTAAATTGATGACGAGGTGTTTGGCAACTTGATACAATTCTGTAAAGTCTTTATATCAAAAATTATATGATAGGGACAATATCATATGCGTCACTAAATTGATGACGAGGTGTTTGGCAACTTGATACAATTCTTAAAGTCTTTATATCAAAAATTATATGATAGGGACAATATCATATGCGTCACTAAATTGATGACGAGGTGTTTGGTTACAAAAAAAAAAAAAAAAAAAAAAAAAAAAAAGGTTACAGGAAAAAATCATTTATTTATCGAATCATCAAGCAAAGGATAAGCTTCAGTGGATCGCAGTATGGCAGCTGCTCAACCACTTACAACACCTTGCCTGTTACAAAAGTCGTTTACAATTGATTCTAGGCTTTGTCATTGTATTAAATAATGCTTTTATATGTAACTAACGCGGCATCAGTGATCGAAGATCCTCCTAATTTACTATGTTACAAATTACATTGGCATCACATCCATTGTCGTTTATAAAATAAATTATAAACTTTAAATGGTTTAGAAGCCATACAATGCAAATTGCCCCTATTTATCATTGCAGTCCAGCACGGATACGACCTTAGAGCGTCAGCATAATCAACGGACGTGGTCTTACCTGTTCGCTCGAACAAGTATTGTGCCATTGGTCCGTACCTGCGGTTCCTCTCGTACTACGCAGGAATGCTTCGCAACAACGTTTTGTCATTAGGGTAAAACTAACCTGTCTCACGACGGCTAAGCCCAGCTCACGTTCCTTGCATGGGTGAACAATCCAACGCTTGGTGAATTTTGATACACATGATAGGAAGAGCGACATCGAAGGATCAAAAAGCGACGTCGCTATGAACCTTGGCCGCCACAAGCCAGTTATCCCTATGGTAATTTTCTGACACCTCTTGTTAAAAACTCTTTAAACCAAAAGGATCGATAGGTCGAGCTTTTGCTGTCCCTGTGTGTACTGAACACCGAGATCAAGTCAGCATTTGCCCTTTTGCTCTATGTGTGGTTTCTGTCCGCACTGAGCTGGCCTTGGGACACCTACGTTTTTATTTGAGAGATGTACCGCCCCAGTGGCCTTGAGTTGGATCATACCTGAGTAATTGGAGTTATACCAAATTTTTAAATCAAAAATACATAAATGCATCGTTTTATTAAAGAATTTGTTTGCGATTATATAACAAACTCGTGATACTTTGATCAAGAAGCTTGCATCAAAACCCAATACCATAAGATATAATAAATATATCCGTATAATGGCTAGGAAATGATAAACGTTCCATTTAATCAAGTAAGTAAGGAAACAATAAGAGTAGTGGAATTTCATTGACGATACCAAACCGAGGACTAATATCCCCACTTATTCTACACCTCTTATGTCTCCTTATACTGCCAGATTAGAGTCAAGCTCAAAAGGGTCTTCTTTCCCCGCTAATTATTCAAGCCCGTTCCCTTGGCTGTGGTTTCACTAGATAGTAGATAGGGACAATGACGACTTTCGGATCCTCCGAACTTGTTTTACGTGGCGTGTTCCACACTGAAGGATTACAACCACAACACCCTATACACCCACAAGTGAGCATATGGTGCATGTGTCTGGATACGACAGACAAGCGTCCCGGACTAGAAGCTATAGCTATGTAAATAGCGACCACCTCGGTAGCAATTCGAGTACTTGCTTGCCGGGCAAGCACTCCCCCTTGCCGAGGAGCGAGATCTACCTAAAATCTTTACTGATCTCTGGGTCACAGCACACGAGTTTTGCGCAACCGTAACTCAAACGTCGAACACGAAGGCTCTACCCGCAATATGGGTACCAACCACAGCCACCACGATACTCCCACCAGGGGGCCTACCTCAATGTGCAGTCTTGGATAGCTGCACAACCCGTGGTACCGAAAGAGAGGCTCGGTGGGCCTCCTCCTTTTGCTCCGACAAGCATGGTTAGAGGAACCTGTCGCTATATTAGTCGCCTCTTACGACAAGCAATAGCGGACTGTGGAAGTATTCTCGCCCGCTAAACACACGGCGAAGATGTTGGGCTAAACACCCCTCCTCCTCCGGAACACTTCGTCCACAAACACTGCCAGCCGTTGAGTCCTCTGTTGGTCTTTCAGGATTCTCTCGAAGGTCCAGTTTTCGCCAAGGCGCTGAACTCCAAGTCCATCGAGGTTCCGCAAATCTGCATATAGGGGGCAAGCGCACAATATGTGCATCCAGTCCTCATATGGATCTCCACAAGCGCAAGCAGTGGTATCGCTGAGGGCTCTCCCTTGCAAAAATGCGTTGAACGACCCGTGACCTGTCAGCAGGTAAGACGTCTCATCGAGAATCCAAAGCTTGGATCCCGATAGGCGAGAGTGACGTATGGGATGAATCTATGCGTCACCCGTCCTGGTTTGCTGTCGTCATCCCATCTGTTCTGCCAACTCTGCAGTAAGCACTAATCTAGGCGAGTCTTCCTCTGCTTCCAGCTTAGACACGTAATGTCCTCGTCGTAAAGCCAGTCGTTCTCCTCCAGCGGGTATCCACGCTTTAGCTTGTATTTGACCGCTAATAACTTAGCAGCCAAGTCAAGCGGGGTAGCTCCACCAAGTACCTGCAGTGCCACTGTGGACACTGTTCGGCATACCGAAAGGCATCCAAGCAGGATTAGCCTCTGGCAGGAGGCTAGTCGTCTCTGGGCAGCTACTTGTTCGGCGGTGTCATACCATACCGGGTGCACCAAACAGCACACAAGGTGCCATGAGTCCGTCATATATGGTCCGCCTGGCTCGAGGACTGAAGCCCCAGTCGGCTCGAAGCACTCTCGCCAATGCTCCAACGACTCCGGTCATCAGCTGGCGAAGCGAAGCTATGTGCGTGAGGAATTTCATTCCTTCACTGACCGTGATGCCAAGGTACCGACAGCTAAGCACATACGGAAGGTTCGCTCCAGCAAACCTCACCGTATGCGCACGTCTCAAGGCACCTTTCAGCAGCATTATTACCGTCTTGCTGGTCGAGACGGCAACGCCAACTTCCGCTTCCCACGCTTCTACGATGGACATCAGTTGTGCTCCTTTTTCCTCTAGCATAGCTCGGGAATTTCCCTCGACGAGAAGCAGCAAGTCATCCGCGTATGCACTCAGCTGGCAATACGGCTGGAGACGCTGAAGCAGTACATCCATCAGTATGTCCCAGATAAATGGGCCGCTGATTGACCCCTGCGGGCAGCCTCTAGTTACCGGTACATCCACAGTACCGGAACTGCTTCGGATCACTGCTCTTCGGCCGGAGAAAAAGCTCTGCCACAAGCTCATTTCCCGGCATCCCAAGTCGGCTAGTCGGCGGAGTGCAGCACTCCATTCGACATTGTCCATGCTCTTTGAAGTCCACAAATGTGCGAGCAGTATGCGCCGGGCTGGCACAAATACTGCTCTTCACGTGCCTCCAAGCATCCTCCACACATCGTCCTTGGCGAAATCCAAACTGCATCTGCAGCCTTCCGGAAGAACTTCTCTCACACGATTCACCATGATGGCCTTGAGCAACTTACCAAAGACTGGTAGCAAGCATATTCCTCTATATGAGGAGGGCTCACACTTGTCCTTATCTGGCCCTTTCAGTAGCGAGACAACTCGTGGGCACTTCCACTCGGCGGGAAGTATCCTAATCGGATGCATCGGGAAAACAACGATGCTAGGTGCTCGGGTATGGCGTGCCAGACTGCCTTGCAGTAGTGCCGTGATACCGTCCAAGCGGAGAGCGCCTGCTCTTCAACCGGGCAACACATACATCAACCTCGAATACTTCGAGGGCCGGTGGGACTTCCTCCGCGATGGCAGTCGGTGCTTCGGACTCCGCAACTGGGAAGAAATTGCGGAGGAGCACTCGTGCACAGTCACCCCAATCAGTGATCAACTCGCCATTCACGCGGAGGCACCCAATCTCCGTGCACTTTCTGCGGCCTCGGCAAATCTTGTAGACGCGCCCCCATGGGTCGTCGGCATGATCTTCCACGAAGCGTTTCCAGTCATCCATTTTCGCTCTCCCAATGAGCTTCTTGTAGTTGGCTGAGGCCCGCCTCAGCTCGACCACTACACGCTCTATAGCGGCACCGTCATCACGACGCCTTCCATCTTGGAGTAGGCGACGAAGTCTCCGACTTCGCGCCTTGCAGCGCAAGTCGGCAGTCCACACGTGCTCTCCTGTGGCGATCGAATCGACTTTCTTCCCAGCGCAATATCACATACATTATGTACTATACTGCGCAGGGTCAAACTTGCTGGTCCAATGGCGACTCTGAGAAGTTTTCCGGAAGTTCGGCTGCTTACTCACCATTTCCTCCTTGAACAATCGCCAACGTGCATTGAGAAGTTCCAGGACGCACAGGAGCTATGCTCTCAACTGCGCGCGCGGTAGGTTCGGCCACAACAGTATGATGTGTGGTCTCAATTCCACTCGTCCACTCTCCACTCATATGTGGCCCACATAGATGCTGCCTCATTGACGATTGTCACGTGATATCGCTAGTAGCTCTGTGATTATCGACGTGTACACCTCTGTTGACTGGTTTAGGGCGGCGACTCTTGCCTCCAGCATCCACTCTGACAGCAGCTCACCCGTCTGTAGTTAGCTTCCCTCGGCATGACGAGAGAGTTTGTAAGCCACATGGGGAACTGCTTCGCGTCGAGGCCCGGATTGCAGGGTTTGCTGGCCTTGTACCGGAGGTACGGTTCCAGAGGTGCATCGAACTGGCAGTATGCGGCGCAAAGGAAGATTGAGCCAAACTCCATTTAACAACCAGACATACGCCATAATCTGTGGTGAGGGTTTCCACTGGCATACAGATGGATTCCTGTGACCCACTAGGATGGCTGCCTTCCTCGCCGGTCGGTGAAAATTCTCATTCCTTCAGCAGCACATCCATTCCGTCCGCGCCGAGATACGGCTCCTGCACCAGCGCGAACATAACTCCGATCCCCTGAGTCGGACTCCGAGCTCGGCCTCGGCCACAGTTCGCTTGGATGAAGCTAAACATTAATGTCTAGCTTGCACCCTCGCCAGCAACGCCCCGTATATCGGGCAAACATTCGAGAGCATGTAATGCCCCGAGGGTTGCCTCTGTGACGGCAGTTCCGGCAGTCCACCGGGTTTTTGGCACTTTGCCGCGGTATGGCCTTGTTGCCCGCACTGGCGGCAAACATTGTCCTTTTGCCGGCATTCGCTGACCTTGTGGTCGAAACCCACGCATCTGTGGCAGGCGTATGTGCGGACCTGTGATCGGCATCGGAAGGAAAACCACTTGATGTAAACACGACGTACATCAAGCTTCGCCATCGCCCGGTCGTCTACCTCTAGCGTCACATTTACTGTGGCGCCGTCAGTTACCGACCACGCCTTGGTCACCAGGTGCACGGACTTCTTAAACTGGGAGATTCATTTCGCTGATTGTTTTGTGGAGCTCCTTTCTTCAATCTTTCGCGTATTCGACACTTCGTTTCCGATTCCGTCCATTTCCGTGGCATCGAAGGAACCATTCTGCAGCTTCCGAATCGTGATCCAAATCAGGAGCTCCGGACCTGTGTATCTGATCCGAGAGAGGGTGCAACCATCGTTCGACCTTCCGCTATGTTTTCCCGATAGCGCAGGGTCGTCGCACTCACCACCGCTGACCACGTCTCGCGACCTTGGTAGTCGCGGGCAGCGATGGTGCAACCTGCTGCATCTGGGAGCATTGCGGCCGTATTTTTCAACAGATTCACGACGCGGCGGCGGTGGCGCATAGCAAGCCGCGTCTCCAGCTCTCCGCACCGGAGCATTGCGCCAACACCAGCTCATCGTAGCGGCTGATAGCATATGAGAGCTTTCCGTGTCCACTTCTCCTAGTCTGCGGAAGCTGCTTCTCACCATGCGCTGTGTGGCCGACAGCTCTGCCATCATGGCTGCTTGCCAGCAGGCGGCAGCGGTGGCGCAGTGGCAGTGGTGCACAATTTTAGCAGCAGTGAAAACGGGGAGGCAGCAGGTGGCGGCAGCAGGGCAGCAGTAGGATCAGCAGCGTGGCAGAGCGTGGGGGGGGCAGCATCATGGCGCGTTCTCGTAGCGCCCGGCGTCCTCAGCGCGAACGGCTCTCCAGTACCCCAACGGGTTCTGGCACTCCATTCGATGCAGGGCAACCAATTTCGCCTGCGTTGGCGCCGAGCTCTTAGATGCCAGATGGCTTCTGCGCCTGCCTCGTCTGGACTTCATCGAGGCACTACTTCCGCTCAAGGCACTCGCGCTGCTGTCGCTCTCCATCGGCATAAATACGATGGTGGCTCCACCTACCGTCGACGCCAGCAACCGTATGCTCGTTTACTCGCTGACAAAAGGTAGTTGCTTCTGGAACTCGAGCTCCCACCTATCGGTAGAGTCTGGTAAGCACTAAAACTCTCCCTAGACACAAACCTTAGCAGTGACTCCCACCAATAAGCTTTGTGACAGCTGATCAAAAAGCTTACTCGAAAACTTACTCGTAAGTTCGCCTTCAGCACGTGCTAAGTTGGAAAATTCCCAACAATTAATTGTTAATTACTTCCAAACCGCTTGTTTATAACACACGAAAATTAGCACACGACTTTCGCGGAGCACTAATTCACCGATTTTATTACTTTCCAAACACGGAAAACCAAGTTAGGGACAGTAGGAATCTCGTTAATCCATTCATGCGCGTCACTAATTAGATGACGAGGCATTTGGCTACCTTAAGAGAGTCATAGTTACTCCCGCCGTTGACCCGCGCTTACTTGAATTTCTTCACTTTGACATTCAGAGCACTGGGCAGAAATCACATTGTGTCAACACCCGCTAGGGCCATCACAATGCTTTGTTTTAATTAGACAGTCGGATTCCCCAAGTCCGTGCCAGTTCTGAATTGATTGTTAATTGATAATCGTTATAATTGATAAGAACTAATTGGTTTAACCCAAATAGTATTCTTAAAAATTTTAGCAAGAAAGTTCCACAATTGGCTACGTAACTAAACTATCCGGGGAACAAGTAACTAACATAAATGCTAGAAACTCTATTTACCCAGAACGAGCACATAAACCATGTTATTGTTTCCCAATCAAGCCCGACTATCTCAATCTTCAGAGCCAATCCTTATCCCGAAGTTACGGATCTAATTTGCCGACTTCCCTTACCTACATTATTCTATCGACTAGAGACTCTTCACCTTGGAGACCAGCTGCGGATATTGGTACGGCCTGTTGAGAAGTTTGCGTGTCCCCACCATAAATTTTCAAGGTCCGAGGAGAAAATATCGACACAACAGTATATGTCATGCTCTTCTAGCCATCTACCATATCTCTCTGCGAAAGACTTCCATGGTAGTACGGCTATAAACAGAAAGAAACTCTTCCGATATCTCTCGACGGCTTCTTTATGGTCGTTCCTGTTGCCAGGATGAGCACGAGGCCATATTTAATAACAAACGGATACTCAACAGGTTACGGAATTGGAACCGTATTCCCTTCGTTCAAAATTATTCAAGTGTATTATATTCGCTTTGTTTATATAGTTAGGCATTTTTGTTTTACTTGAAAATTTTCGGCTTTCGCCTTGAACTTAGGACCGACTAACTCGTGATCAACCACTGTTCACACGAAACCCTTCTCCACTTCAGTCCTCCAAGGTCTCATTCGATTATTTGCTACTACCACCAAGATCTGTACCAATGGCAGCTCCATGCAGGCTTACGCCAAACACTTCTACGCATACCATTGTACCTTCCTACTCACTAAAGTTTCAAAATTTATATCACAAGTAATATAAATCATCTACTTTAGCGGTAATGTATAGGTATACAACTTAAGCGCCATCCATTTTAAGGGCTAGTTGCTTCGGCAGGTGAGTTGTTACACACTCCTTAGCGGATTTCGACTTCCATGATCACCGTCCTGCTGTTTTAAGCAACCAACGCCTTTCATGGTATCTGCATGAGTTGTTAATTTGGGCACCGTAACATTACGTTTGGTTCATCCCACAGCGCCAGTTCTGCTTACCAAAAGTGGCCCACTGGGCACATTATATCATAACCTTGAACTTCATATCAAGAAAGTTAAGGTTCTTACCCATTTAAAGTTTGAGAATAGGTTAAGATCGTTTCGACCCTAAGGCCTCTAATCATTCGCTTTACCAGATAAGATTATTTTATATAATATTAAAATGCACCAGCTATCCTGAGGGAAACTTCGGAAGGAACCAGCTACTAGATGGTTCGATTGGTCTTTCGCCCCTATACTCAATTCTGACAATCGATTTGCACGTCAGAACTGTTTCGGTCTTCCATCAGGGTTTCCCCTGACTTCAACCTGATCAAGTATAGTTCACCATCTTTCGGGTCACAGCATATATGCTCAAGGTACGTTCCAGTTAGAGGCATAAATAATATAAATATACATTATACATAACTATATAGAACGCCCCGGGATTGTGTTAATTAGCTATAAATAGCTAAAAAACTAATCCCATTATTAGTCAAGTTAATTACGCTATTAGGTTTACATCCCAATAACTTGCACATATGTTAGACTCCTTGGTCCGTGTTTCAAGACGGGTCCGAAGGTATCCTGAATCTTTCGCATTGTTAATCATACAAGAGCATATAATAAACACAAAAATCAATGATAATTATGCCATTATATAATTCCGAAAAATTAACGCTCTGTAATAATATAAATCTATCAGCACTTTATCAAATTAATAACATTTATTCTGTGTTAAAATGCAAGCAATTTAATTGGAATAAACTATAAGTTATATTTTATGATAAATTTGGGATATGCTAATAGATTACAATGTCCTTATATGGAAAAAATGCACATTATTCTTAATAATATTATTTAAATATTACAATTTTAATGATGAATTTTCCATAACGGATATTCAGGTTCATCGGGCTTAACCTCTAAGCAGTTTCACGTACTGTTTAACTCTCTATTCAGAGTTCTTTTCAACTTTCCCTCACGGTACTTGTTTACTATCGGTCTCATGGTTATATTTAGTTTTAGATGGAGTTTACCACCCACTTAGTGCTGCACTATCAAGCAACACGACTCTTTGGAAACATCATCTAGCAATCATTAACGTTATACGGGCCTGGCACCCTCTATGGGTAAATGGCCTCATTTAAGAAGGACTTAAATCATTAATTTCTCATACTAGAATATTGACGCTCCATACACTGCATCTCACATTTGCCATATAGACAAAGTGACTTAGTGCTGAACTGTTTTCTTTTCGCTCGCCGCTACTAAGAAATCCTTGTTAGTTTCTTTTCCTCCCCTAATTAATATGCTTAAATTCAGGGGGTAGTCCCATATGAGTTGAGGTTGTATATATAACTATATTTTGCCATAAATTCTTTATATATAAATGATAAAACAATCAATTAAATTCGTTATAAATAGTTCCAATAGTTCTTGTAAGCAAAGTCATTTTTATCCATTTAACGAACCAACGAAGAATAATAACAAAACCAAGATTTTTCTTTTTCCGAATCATTAATAAGAGACAATTCTAGATGAAAAATATTTCAATTTTTTATGCTAGACATTTCTCAGTATTATTTGATTGAAAAAGAAAATATTTCTCTTCGTTTTTCACATTCAAATGTGAGATAATGTTTTTCATTTCTTTTTTAATATTATGAATAAAATCATTATTTAATCCAATAATATACCATATGCTTATAAAAAATTTATAAACAACTTAATTAGCATAGTCTTACAACCCTCAACCATATGTAGTCCAAGCAGCACTATAAAATTAATTAAAGTACATAACAGCATGGACTGCGATATGCGTTCAAAATGTCGATGTTCATGTGTCCTGCAGTTCACACGATGACGCACAGTTTGCTGCGTTCTTCATCGACCCATGAGCCGAGTGATCCACCGCTTAGAGTTTTATAATTCAATTTTATATAATGTCAATATTGTTTTTATTGAAAGAAATTAAAAATACACCATTTTACTGGCATATATCAATTCCTTTAATAAATTTATTTTTATACCTAAAATAAATGTTGCGAAATGTCTTAGTTTCATATAAGCATTATGTATCATAATAATCTGGTTATGGTTTGCTATTTTGGGTGACACATACTGCAAAATTTATATAAAACATTAACCTGATGGATGACAGGTACAAACATTGTATATTTTAGGTTGTTGCATTAGCCAACGTATGCTCATAACATAGATGAACAATACATATTCGCAACGCGTGTATATTATGGTCCATATACACACACACTTATTTTGATTACCACACATTCAAAATTATTTTATTTTAATTCGACTTCTACTTTCGAATTTAGTTTAGTTTCTTCGATTTCCATTTTCGAGAATTTGTTTTTATAGGAAACGCCGTTGTTGTAGTAAGTACTGCCACAAATACGCACAGCAACATTAATAATGTTAAAGTCTTTTTATGAGGTTGCCAAGCCCCACATATAAAATAAAAGCCATCTTCATTTTATTTTGACTTTAACTTTTGATTCCGTGGAATCATTTGTAATATTTTTATTTTGGTAAATTGTATTTATTTGTATTATAACAAATATTTATTAACGATAAGGATATTATACAATAATGATCCTTCCGCAGGTTCACCTACGGAAACCTTGTTACGACTTTTACTTCCTCTAAATAATCAAGTTCGGTCAACTTTTGCGAAACAACCGTAACACGCAAGGCGTCACAGTGATCACGTCCGGAGACCTCACTAAATAATTCAATCGGTAGTAGCGACGGGCGGTGTGTACAAAGGGCAGGGACGTAATCAATGCGAGTTAATGACTCACACTTACTGGGAATTCCAAGTTCATGTGAACAGTTTCAGTTCACAATCCCAAGCATGAAAGTGGTTCAGCGGTTTACCCGGACCTCTCGGTCTAGGAAATACACGTTGATACTTTCATTGTAGCGCGCGTGCAGCCCAGGACATCTAAGGGCATCACAGACCTGTTATTGCTCAATCTCATTATTGCTAGACGCAATTTGTCCATTTAAGAAGCTAGTGTCCTTATAATGGGACAAACCAACAGGTACGGCTCCACTTACATAAACACATTCAAACACAATAAACATTTTACTGCCACCATGAATGAAGGCTACATAAGCTTCAGCACCATAATCCTGAAGATATCTATTTAATATATTTGAGTCTCGTTCGTTATCGGAATTAACCAGACAAATCACTCCACGAACTAAGAACGGCCATGCACCACCACCCATAGATTCGAGAAAGAGCTATCAATCTGTCTTACACACTTATGTTCGGACCTGGTAAGTTTTCCCGTGTTGAGTCAAATTAAGCCGCAGGCTCCACTCCTGGTGGTGCCCTTCCGTCAATTCCTTTAAGTTTCAGCTTTGCAACCATACTTCCCCCGGAGCCCAAAAGCTTTGGTTTCCCGGGAAGCGACTGAGAGAGCCATAAAAGTAGCTACACCCAATTGCTAGCTGGCATCGTTTATGGTTAGAACTAGGGCGGTATCTGATCGCCTTCGAACCTCTAACTTTCGTTCTTGATTAATGAAAACATCTTTGGCAAATGCTTTCGCTTAAGTTAGTCTTACGACGGTCCAAGAATTTCACCTCTCGCGTCGTAATACTAATGCCCCCAAACTGCTTCTATTAATCATTACCTCTTGATCTGAAAACCAATGAAAGCAGAACAGAGGTCTTATTTCATTATCCCATGCACAGAATATTCAGGCATTTGAAGCCTGCTTTAAGCACTCTAATTTGTTCAAAGTAATAGTACCGGCCCACAATAACACTCGTTTAAGAGCACTAGTGCAGGTTTTTAAATAGGAGGAACATATGAAAAAATACAAGTATTTAATCACATATAAGAACTCCACCGGTAATACGCTTACATACATAAAGGTATAGTACTAACCACAATTGTAAGTTGTACTACCCGTATGAAGCACAAGTTCAACTACGAACGTTTTAACCGCAACAACTTTAATATACGCTATTGGAGCTGGAATTACCGCGGCTGCTGGCACCAGACTTGCCCTCCAATTGGTCCTTGTTAAAGGATTTAAAGTGTACTCATTCCAATTACAGGGCCTCGGATATGAGTCCTGTATTGTTATTTTTCGTCACTACCTCCCCGAGCTGGGAGTGGGTAATTTACGCGCCTGCTGCCTTCCTTAGATGTGGTAGCCGTTTCTCAGGCTCCCTCTCCGGAATCGAACCCTGATTCCCCGTTACCCGTTGCAACCATGGTAGTCCTAGATACTACCATCAAAAGTTGATAGGGCAGACATTTGAAAGATCTGTCGTCGGTACAAGACCATACGATCTGCATGTTATCTAGAGTTCAACCAATATAACGATCTTGCGATCGCTTGGTTTTAGCCTAATAAAAGCACATGTCCCATAAGGTTCATGTTTTAATTGCATGTATTAGCTCTAGAATTACCACAGTTATCCAAGTAACTGTTAACGATCTAAGGAACCATAACTGATATAATGAGCCTTTTGCGGTTTCACTTTTAATTCGTGTGTACTTAGACATGCATGGCTTAATCTTTGAGACAAGCATATAACTACTGGCAGGATCAACCAGAATAATGTTTTTCCTTCATATTCCATTCATATTTTTTGAATCGAAATAAGCAATATAATAGATATATAGATTTTTCACTTTATATAATTCCATGATTTTTATTATATTGAATAAAATTCAATATTTCGCCTTTGGGTAAAATTTTAAATATATAAATATAAGTAAAAAATCTATTCGATTACGGCCATTTTTATATAGCATTCGTAATCCATATTTTCATTTTTAATTTATACTTGTTTTACCAATATAACAAGAATTTCATATAATTATTGTAATATATATGTTTCTATAATTTTATCTTTTTATATATACATATTTCATTATAAAATATCATTTTATTTCCAACATACATAATTATTGTATCCACACATGTACAATTTTTGTTTAACCAATATAAATATTAAGTTAAATCATTTGCATTTTGAAGATAAATTTAAAATTTATCTCTTTTCATATATCTCTCTGGTAATATATAACATAAAACCAAGCGCATATGATAATATTTCCACATTTAATATATAATTTTATATTTCTTTCATAAGAATCCATATTTGTATTATACCGTAACGATATAATAATCCAACTATACGGCAGGTAATAAATTAATATTTGCCTGCCTCCAAAAATTAACGATAATATATGGAAACGATTTGTTATTCTATATATAATAGAAACTTGACTTTTGTTTCAACGATATTATCTAAAAAGCGTATATTCCTATTATCCGCGGAGCCAAGTCCCGTGTTCTATAGAACTGAGAAACAAATTTGTACGGATAATAATATACTTTATTTTATGTAACCAATATAAACATAATCCGAAATAAATATTTCGAATAATGCGGGAGGTCGGCAACCACTGCCTACCTATAGTAGTTTTTGAACCCGCTGTCCTCAAAGCGGGTATTTTCAATTCCGTTTGCCACCCAACATACGGTCTATTCTCTTATATATTAAGAGATTATAGGAACATTTCATTTTTTTTCCATTATTCATATATAATATGATTATTTTTTTTTTTATACATATAATAAATATTAATTTTTATATGTTTATTATTTAATTTACTCATATAATTGCCAAATTCATATGAATACATAAGTTTTGAACAATATGAGAGGTCGGCAACCACTGCCTACCTATAGTAGTTTTTGAACCCTCTGTCGTAATTCCGGTCGTTTACACTACTATACCCTCTCACTATAATGGATTTTCTCTATAATACTAAGAGAATGTGGGAATATTTCAGCATTTTTTCCCTTATACATATAATAATTAATCATTTTCATATGTATATTATTTAATTTACTCGTATAATTGTCAAAATCCTATGAACACATAAGAGAATACAATATGAGAGGTAATATAGTAGTTGATGACGAGGTGTTTGGCAACTTGACACAATTCATTAAAGCCTTTATATTAATTATATGATAGGGACAATATCATATGCGTCACTAAATTGATGACGAGGTGTTTGGCAACTTGACACAATCCATTAAAGTCTTTATATTAATTATATGATAGGGACAATATCATATGCGTCACTAAATTGATGACGAGGTGTTTGGCTACAGGAAAAAATCATTTATTTATCGAATCATCAAGCAAAGGATAAGCTTCAGTGGATCGCAGTATGGCAGCTGCTCAACCACTTACAACACCTTGCCTGTTACAAAAGTCGTTTACAATTGATTCTAGGCTTTGTCATTGTATTAAATAATGCTTTTATATGTAACTAGCGCGGCATCAGGTGATCGAAGATCCTCCTAATTTACTATGTTACAAATTACATTGGCATCACATCCATTGTCGTTTATAAAATAAATTATAAACTTTAAATGGTTTAGAAGCCATACAATGCAAATTGCCCCTTATTTATCATTGCAGTCCAGCACGGATACGACCTTAGAGGCGTTCAGGCATAATCCAACGGACGTAGCGTCATACCACTGTTCGCTCGAACAAGTATTGTGCCATTGGTCCGTACCTGCGGTTCCTCTCGTACTACGCAGGAATGCTGTCGCAACAACGTTTTGTCATTAGTAGGGTAAAACTAACCTGTCTCACGACGGTCTAAACCCAGCTCACGTTCCCTTGCATGGGTGAACAATCCAACGCTTGGTGAATTTTGCTTCACAATGATAGGAAGAGCCGACATCGAAGGATCAAAAAGCGACGTCGCTATGAACGCTTGGCCGCCACAAGCCAGTTATCCCTATGGTAACTTTTCTGACACCTCTTGTTAAAAACTCTTTAAACCAAAAGGATCGATAGGCCGAGCTTTTGCTGTCCCTGTGTGTACTGAACACCGAGATCAAGTCAGCATTTGCCCTTTTGCTCTATGTGTGGTTTCTGTCCGCACTGAGCTGGCCTTGGGACACCTCCGTTATTATTTGAGAGATGTACCGCCCCAGTCAAACTCCCTACCTGGCAATGTCCTTGAATTGGATCATACCTGAGTAATTGGAGTTATACCAAATTTTCAAATCAAAAATACATAAATGCATCGTTTTATTAAAGAATTTGTTTGCGATTATATAACAAACTCGTGATACTTTGATCAAGAAGCTTGCATCAAAACCCAATACCATAAGATATAATAAATATATCCGTATAATGGCTAGGAAATGATACACGTTCCATTTAATCAAGTAAGTAAGGAAACAATAAGAGTAGTGGTATTTCATTGACGATACCAAACCGAGGTCTAATATCTCCCACTTATTCTACACCTCTTATGTCTCCTTACACTGCCAGATTAGAGTCAAGCTCAAAAGGGTCTTCTTTCCCCGCTAATTATTCCAAGCCCGTTCCCTTGGCTGTGGTTTCGCTAGATAGTAGATAGGGACAGTAGGAATCTCGTTAATCCATTCATGCGCGTCACTAATTAGATGACGAGGCATTTGGCTATTTTTTTTTTTTTTTTTTTTTGATCGCGGAGGTATGGAAATCTATCGAAAGATACTAGGTCTGTCAACACTTCAGTTTCCTAGCATGCACGATTCATTGCTCTATCTGAACCGAAGTTCCGCAACGCCTACGTACTAAAACCATCCTCATAGCCAATTTATATATTACCATTATTTGCGATGTTTATGCCTTTATTGATGTTATGCCAAGACAGCAAGCAAATGTTTTGAACCAAACGTTTTAGCTAAGTCCAATCTCGGGAAAACCCGCTCAGGTACATGAACTGTTTAAAACAACCGAGACTGCCTCTCATAACCTGGACGCTAATGATATGACTATCATATTTGCTGAGGAGACCCTTCGCTATCAATCTTTTAACGGATTGACCACTCCAGATCCCCCTCCAGTTCAGGGTGGCAGAATGGAATTCAATGTCACCTGCGGCTTCGAATCTGCGACGCAACTCAGTTCGTATGTCCGGTCTGTCGTATCTATTGATTTTGCGCTGGTGTGCATCATCCATAGAGTGTCCGTCTGTCACAATTTGTATGTCGATCACATCAATGTGATTTTGTCGTAGTGCCACCAGGTCTGGTTTATTAAGACCGGATTCGCACTGCAGACTTGGTTCAACAATGACTACGCAGCCTCTCTCCTCAAGTCCCCGCTTGATTCGATTTACTACGCAGTTGTGTCTAGCTATGCGCCTCCCATGCGATCGGTAACATTTTTGCATAATATGGTTTGTTGTTTCGGGAGCGTCACATCCTGCACGACACTGTCGTTCCAATTCGTGCCTTCCCCTTGTAGTACGAGACTTCGTGGGTAGGGCATTTATCCGCAGACGAATACCGTCTATATATTCCTTTCCTGTTAGTAAACGCGTGGGTTGATTAACCCACCCGTGTTGCGGGCCCCAATGGCCTGCTTCACGGAGTCCGCTACCATCAACTGAGAGGTACAATTTGTTCGCCCAATATTTTTCTATTGCCGGACGCGATAACAATTCATTTTGTTCTGCTAATAATCTATCTCGGGCCCGTTGTTTTTCTGCTTCGAGGAAAGAGCTGGCTACCTCGTTTTGCGTGAGGTGAGGCCATTTAATATTACTCAAACGTCTTAGCCTTAACATTGGAGCTACCCATCTAAGTGATGGAATTCCGAGACCTCCACTTTTTGGGGGTGCGTGAATGAATGCTATCGGTATATCCAGCGGAAGATTTAGCCATCTTCGCACATAGTATCGTATTAGTTTGTCAGTTTTTCGTAGGATGCCTATCGCCACACTCCCAAGGGCTAACTTGTGATAGAGCTGTGGGATAAGGACAGTCCTAAGGGCGAACATCCTCTGTTGTGGTTTGAGGGGGGCCTTTGTCAATCTTTGTAGCTTCGGACCAATGTCCTCGGCCGGATTGCATCGAACCCTCCCGGTTGCAGTGAAGTTGATGCCTAAGTACTTCCACTCGTCCGTTCGCTTCAATGATGGAATCTCCCTTGAGCCTACGTAAAAGCTCTGTGCCTCTAGCACGGTACACTTCTGTTTCGGCTGGCCCTTAATGCCAACGGTAAAACATTTGTCGGCATTAAGTTTGAGGCCGACGAGAGATAGAAAATCCAACGTTCTGTCCAACAATACTTGAAGTCCCATTCGAGTTTCAGCAAATAGTACCAAATCATCTGCAAACGCGGCCGCGTTAGTAATGGCATTTCCGACTCTGGCACCAATTTCGCTGGGTAGGTTTCTAAGTAACCTGTCCATTACCAAGTTAAATAGAATAGGAGACAAAGGGTCACCCTGCTTCACTCCTCTAGCAGGGACGAATTCCTCTGAACTCCAACCGTCCCCATTGAGACTGGTACCGCCACCCTCGTACGTATTCTGTACGTAGTCAACGAAGCCCTTTGGCGCACCATAAGCACGTAAGGTGTCATATATAGATGCATGCGATAAAGAATCGAATGCCTTGCTTACATCTAAATTTGCAATGTAGCAAGATCTAAAGTGCTTATGGCTATGCCTCAAGACTAAGTCAACTATCGTCGCGTTATCGGCACATCCGTCGGTAGGTAAGAAGCCCCGCTGGCGCGGGTCCCAATTGATTGATGAGTTCAACCGGGTTGCCAATATTGCATTTAGCTGTCTTACCAGGACTGAAGGCACCGATATTGGACGAAAGTCTTGCGGTCGCTTCGCCGTCACCGTCTTCGGGATGAAGACGGTTCTGGCCAGTCGGATAGAGTGTGGTAGATTGCCGCACCATAGAATTAGGTTCATTATTCGCAACATAATACCTGACGGCACCTCCCTGGCTGTTTTTGGAGTTATCCCGTCAGGCCCCGGAGAGGAAGATAATGAGATTCTTGATGCCCGAAGGTCGTGCTCTGTAATAGCAGACCAAACCCTCTCAAGCGAGTGATCCATTTGTATCACTTCTCTACTGCAAGAGCTTGGGCTAGGCTGAGTCATTACTTCTCTCCAGTAAGGAACCATTACTTCTTGGCTTGGCATTACCGACTCATCAGTTCCATTTAGCAAGGACTTGATGCATCTTCCTTTATGCTTATCCCAGTTACGCTGGACGACAGCATACTGCTGCCTTCTGCTTTCTCTCCTATTTCGAGGCCTCCGAGGAGGTCTCGTCAGAGTGTGACGTACACCCTGTGCCGGAAAAATTCCTAGGAGATATAGCGATAAGCATTGGAGAGTGGTTTCCTTTCCCTCGAGCTCTGCCCTGTCAATGATCGTTTGTAGCTCTTGGGCTCTCCATTTGGAATGGCATTCTACGGGGCTATACCCACGCAGTGTCCGCAAAATTTCCCTGTTCGACTGTTCGAAGGGTGTGATTGGAGTTGTTTCTGATGTTGTTACTTGGTGGTTTTGCTCACTTCTACTAGGGCGGCGCCTTATGGTTAGATTTGCAACTTCCGGGACGAGAGCTGATTGCCTTCTTATCTGCTCTATTTTCTCCTTATAATCGCCCCTTTGTCTTAGCTTTTTGATGGCTTCGACGCTGCGGTTTGCAAAATACACCGCTAGTTGCTTGTTTATGTGTTTATGTCCATTTGCTGTGAGCTCAACCTCCTTTCTCGCCATCATCCACTTCTCTTCCTCACTCCACCTTGCCTTTATATCGACACGTCGACGTTCTTCATCAAGTTCGTCTGGGTGCCGAGATCGCATGTGAACACCGAGTCCTCTCTTGCTGTTAAAGGACCGGCCACATACTGTGCAGGGTACCCTAGATAGAGTAGCCGCTGCGTTTGGTTCATATTGGTCCTCCGGGAAGATGTCCACGGAGGGTCGGGTCGTCATCAGATTGCGTAAATTGCTCCGAGGCTCGTTATTTCTATTTGTAGTTCCAATATGAATAAATTTCCTCTGGGGAACCAACCCATCGGAAAAGTTTTGCCGCTCAAATTAGCTGCTAAACAAGTTTAGCATTACCGGGGACCACCACGAGGAGGTTTTGAGTCGACTTGAGTAAAGGAGAGACTTGTGAGTTACAGAGTAAAATTCCCCTTCCGCACACCATATGATATGACTTACGAATTACAGAAAAATACTCCCCCTCTGCTCGCAATTACCCCTGATCCCCTTAAGAGAGTCATAGTTACTCCCGCCGTTGACCCGCGCTTACTTGAATTTCTTCACTTTGACATTCAGAGCACTGGGCAGAAATCACATTGTGTCAACACCCGCTAGGGCCATCACAATGCTTTGTTTTAATTAGACAGTCGGATTCCCCAAGTCCGTGCCAGTTCTGAATTGATTGTTAATTGATAATCGTTATAATTGATAAGAACTAATTGGTTTAACCCAAATAGTATTCTTAAAAATTTTAGCAAGAAAGTTCCACAATTGGCTACGTAACTAAACTATCCGGGGAACAAGTAACTAACATAAATGCTAGAAACTCTATTTACCCAGAACGAGCACATAAACCATGTTATTGTTTCCCAATCAAGCCCGACTATCTCAATCTTCAGAGCCAATCCTTATCCCGAAGTTACGGATCTAATTTGCCGACTTCCCTTACCTACATTATTCTATCGACTAGAGACTCTTCACCTTGGAGACCAGCTGCGGATATTGGTACGGCCTGTTGAGAAGTTTGCGTGTCCCCACCATAAATTTTCAAGGTCCGAGGAGAAAATATCGACACAACAGTATATGTCATGCTCTTCTAGCCCATCTACCATATCTCTCTGCGAAAGACTTCCATGGTAGTACGGCTATAAAACAGAAAAGAAAACTCTTCCGATATCTCTCGACGGCTTCTTTATGGTCGTTCCTGTTGCCAGGATGAGCACGAGGCCCATATTTAATAACAAACGGATACTCAACAGGTTACGGAATTGGAACCGTATTCCCTTTCGTTCAAAATTATTCAAGTGTATTATATTCGCTTTGTTTATATAGTTAGGCATTTTTGTTTTACTTGAAAATTTTCGGCTTTCGCCTTGAACTTAGGACCGACTAACTCGTGATCAACCACTGTTCACACGAAACCCTTCTCCACTTCAGTCCTCCAAGGTCTCATTCGATTATTTGCTACTACCACCAAGATCTGTACCAATGGCAGCTCCATGCAGGCTTACGCCAAACACTTCTACGCATACCATTGTACCTTCCTACTCACTAAAGTTTCAAAATTTATATCACAAGTAATATAAATCATCTACTTTAGCGGTAATGTATAGGTATACAACTTAAGCGCCATCCATTTTAAGGGCTAGTTGCTTCGGCAGGTGAGTTGTTACACACTCCTTAGCGGATTTCGACTTCCATGATCACCGTCCTGCTGTTTTAAGCAACCAACGCCTTTCATGGTATCTGCATGAGTTGTTAATTTGGGCACCGTAACATTACGTTTGGTTCATCCCACAGCGCCAGTTCTGCTTACCAAAAGTGGCCCACTGGGCACATTATATCATAACCTTGAACTTCATATCAAGAAAGTTAAGGTTCTTACCCATTTAAAGTTTGAGAATAGGTTAAGATCGTTTCGACCCTAAGGCCTCTAATCATTCGCTTTACCAGATAAGATTATTTTATATAATATTAAAATGCACCAGCTATCCTGAGGGAAACTTCGGAAGGAACCAGCTACTAGATGGTTCGATTGGTCTTTCGCCCCTATACTCAATTCTGACAATCGATTTGCACGTCAGAACTGTTTCGGTCTTCCATCAGGGTTTCCCCTGACTTCAACCTGATCAAGTATAGTTCACCATCTTTCGGGTCACAGCATATATGCTCAAGGTACGTTCCAGTTAGAGGCATAAATAATATAAATATACATTATACATAACTATATAGAACGCCCCGGGATTGTGTTATTTAGCTATAAATAGCTAAAAAACTAATCCCATTATTAGTCAAGTTAATTACGCTATTAGGTTTACATCCCAATAACTTGCACATATGTTAGACTCCTTGGTCCGTGTTTCAAGACGGGTCCCGAAGGTATCCTGAATCTTTCGCATTGTTAATCATACAAGAGCATATAATAAACACAAAAATCAATGATAATTATGCCATTATATAATTCCGAAAAATTAACGCTCTGTAATAATATAAATCTATCAGCACTTTATCAAATTAATAACATTTATTCTGTGTTAAAATGCAAGCAATTTAATTGGAATAAACTATAAGTTATATTTTATGATAAATTTGGGATATGCTAATAGATTACAATGTCCTTATATGGAAAAAAAATCATTTGCATTTTGAAGATAAATTTAAAATTTATCTCTTTTCATATATCTCTCTGGTAATATATAACATAAAACCAAGCGCATATGATAATATTTCCACATTTAATATATAATTTTATATTTCTTTCATAAGAATCCATATTTGTATTATACCGTAACGATATAATAATCCAACTATACGGCAGGTAATAAATTAATATTTGCCTGCCTCCAAAAATTAACGATAATATATGGAAACGATTTGTTATTCTATATATAATAGAAACTTGACTTTTGTTTCAACGATATTATCTAAAAAGCGTATATTCCTATTATCCGCGGAGCCAAGTCCCGTGTTCTATAGAACTGAGAAACAAATTTGTACGGATAATAATATACTTTATTTTATGTAACCAATATAAACATAATCCGAAATAAATATTTCGAATAATGCGGGAGGTCGGCAACCACTGCCTACCTATAGTAGTTTTTGAACCCGCTGTCCTCAAAGCGGGTATTTTCAATTCCGTTTGCCACCCAACATACGGTCTATTCTCTTATATATTAAGAGATTATAGGAACATTTCATTTTTTTTCCATTATTCATATATAATATGATTATTTTTTTTTTTATACATATAATAAATATTAATTTTTATATGTTTATTATTTAATTTACTCATATAATTGCCAAATTCATATGAATACATAAGTTTTGAACAATATGAGAGGTCGGCAACCACTGCCTACCTATAGTAGTTTTTGAACCCTCTGTCGTAATTCCGGTCGTTTACACTACTATACCCTCTCACTATAATGGCTTTTCTCTATAATACTAAGAGAATATGGGAATATCTCAGCATTTTTTCCCATATACATATAATAATTAACCATTTTCATATGTATATTATTTAATTTAATCATATAATTGCCAAAATCATATGAATACATAAGTTTTGAACAATATGAGAGGTCGGCAACCACTGCCTACCTATAGTAGTTTTTGAACCCTCTGTCGTAATTCCGGTCGTTTACACTACTATACCCTCTCACTATAATGGATTTTCTCTATAATACTAAGAGAATGTGGGAATATTTCAGCATTTTTTCCCTTATACATATAATAATTAATCATTTTCATATGTATATTATTTAATTTACTCATACAATTGCCAAAATCATATGAATACATAAGTTTTGAACAATATGAGAGGTCGGCAACCACTGCCTACCTATAGTAGTTTTTGAACCCTCTGTCGTAATTCCGGTCGTTTACACTACTATACCCTCTCACTTAAATGGCTTTTCTCTATAATACTAAGAGAATATGGGAATATCTCAGCATTTTTTCCCATATACATATAATAATTAACCATTTTCATATGTATATTATTTAATTTAATCATATAATTGCCAAAATCATATGAATACATAAGTTTTGAACAATATGAGAGGTCGGCAACCACTGCCTACCTATAGTAGTTTTTGAACCCTCTGTCGTAATTCCGGTCGTTTACACTACTATACCCTCTCACTATAATGGATTTTCTCTATAATACTAAGAGAATGTGGGAATATTTCAGCATTTTTTCCCTTATACATATAATAATTAATCATTTTCATATGTATATTATTTAATTTACTCATACAATTGCCAAAATCATATGAATACATAAGTTTTGAACAATATGAGAGGTCGGCAACCACTGCCTACCTATAGTAGTTTTTGAACCCTCTGTCGTAATTCCGGTGGTTTACACTACTATACCCTCTCACTTAAATGGCTTTTCTCTATAATACTAAGAGAATATGGGAATATCTCTGCATTTTTTCCCATATACATATAATAATTAATCATTTTCGTATGTATATTATTTAATTTACTCATACAATTGCCAAAATCATATGAATACATAAGTTTTGAACAATATGAGAGGTCGGCAACCACTGCCTACCTATAGTAGTTTTTGAACCCTCTGTCGTAATTCCGGTCGTTTACACTACTATACCCTCTCACTTAAATGGCTTTTCTCTATAATACTAAGAGAATATGGGAATATCTCTGCATTTTTTCCCATATACATATAATAATTAACCATTTTCATATGTATATTATTTAATTTAATCATATAATTGCCAAAATCATATGAATACATAAGTTTTGAACAATATGAGAGGTCGGCAACCACTGCCTACCTATAGTAGTTTTTGAACCCTCTGTCGTAATTCCGGTCGTTTACACTACTATACCCTCTCACTATAATGGATTTTCTCTATAATACTAAGAGAATGTGGGAATATTTCAGCATTTTTTCCCTTATACATATAATAATTAATCATTTTCATATGTATATTATTTAATTTACTCATATAATTGCCAAATTCATATGAATACATAAGTTTTGAACAATATGAGAGGTCGGCAACCACTGCCTACCTATAGTAGTTTTTGAACCCTCTGTCGTAATTCCGGTCGTTTACACTACTATACCCTCTCACTATAATGGATTTTCTCTATAATACTAAGAGAATGTGGGAATATTTCAGCATTTTTTCCCTTATACATATAATAATTAATCATTTTCATATGTATATTATTTAATTTACTCATACAATTGCCAAAATCATATGAATACATAAGTTTTGAACAATATGAGAGGTCGGCAACCACTGCCTACCTATAGTAGTTTTTGAACCCTCTGTCGTAATTCCGGTCGTTTACACTACTATACCCTCTCACTTAAATGGCTTTTCTCTATAATACTAAGAGAATATGGGAATATCTTAGCATTTTTTCCCATATACATATAATAATTAACCATTTTCATATGTATATTTTTTAATTTACTCATATAATTGCCAAAATCATATAAATACATAAGTTTGAACAATATCAGAGGTCGGCAACGGTCTTTCCTCTATAATACTAAGATAATATGGGAATATTTCATCATTTTTTCCCTTATACATATAATAATTAATCATTTTCATATGTATATTATTTAATTTACTCGTATAATTGTCAAAATCCTATGAACACATAAGAGAATACAATATGAGAGGTCGGCGCAACCATAATATAGTAGTTGATGACGAGGTGTTTGGCAACTTGACACAATCCATTAAAGTCTTTATATTAATTATATGAAAGGGACAATATCATATGCGTCACTAAATTGATGACGAGGTGTTTGGCAACTTGATACAATTCTTTAAAGTCTTTATATCAAAAATTATATGATAGGGACAATATCATATGCGTCACTAAATTGATGACGAGGTGTTTGGCAACTTGACACAATTCATTAGAGTCTGTATATTAATTATATGATAGGGACAATATCATATGCGTCACTAAATTGATGACGAGGTGTTTGGCAACTTGATACAATTCTTTAAAGTCTTTATATCAAAAATTATATAATAAGGACAATATCATATGCGTCACTAAATTGATGACGAGGTGTTTGGCAACTTGACACAATCCATTAAAGTCTTTATATTAATTATATGATAGGGACAATATCATATGCGTCACTAAATTGATGACGAGGTGTTTGGCAACTTGATACAATTCTTTAAAGTCTTTATATCAAAAATTATATGATAGGGACAATATCATATGCGTCACTAAATTGATGACGAGGTGTTTGGCAACTTGACACAATTCATTAAAGTCTGTATATTAATT
Source organism: Drosophila sechellia (assembly GCF_004382195.2). Classification (NCBI taxonomy): domain Eukaryota; kingdom Metazoa; phylum Arthropoda; class Insecta; order Diptera; family Drosophilidae; genus Drosophila; species Drosophila sechellia. Next base: position 46,596 of record NW_022611191.1, read on the forward strand.
ATATGATAGGGACAATATCATATGCGTCACTAAATTGATGACGAGGTGTTTGGCAACTTGATACAATTCTTTAAAGTCTTTATATCAAAAATTATATGATAAGGACAATATCATATGCGTCACTAAATTGATGACGAGGTGTTTGGCAACTTGACACAATCCATTAAAGTCTTTATATTAATTATATGATAGGGACAATATCATATGCGTCACTAAATTGATGACGAGGTGTTTGGCAACTTGATACAATTCTTTAAAGTCTTTATATCAAAAATTATATGATAAGGACAATATCATATGCGTCACTAAATTGATGACGAGGTGTTTGGCAACTTGACACAATTCATTAAAGTCTTTATATTAATTATATGATAGGGACAATATCATATGCGTCACTAAATTGATGACGAGGTGTTTGGCAACTTGACACAATCCATTAAAGTCTTTATATATTAATTATATGATAGGGACAATATCATATGCGTCACTAAATTGATGACGAGGTGTTTGGCAACTTGATTCAATTCTTTAAAGTCTTTATATCAAAAATTATATGATAAGGACAATATCATATGCGTCACTAAATTGATGACGAGGTGTTTGGCAACTTGACACAATTCATTAAAGTCTGTATATTAATTATATGATAGGGACAATATCATATGCGTCACTAAATTGATGACGAGGTGTTTGGCAACTTGATACAATTCTTTAAAGTCTTTATATCAAAAATTATATGATAGGGACAATATCATATGCGTCACTAAATTGATGACGAGGTGTTTGGCAACTTGACACAATTCATTAAAGTCTTTATATTAATTATATGATAGGGACAATATCATATGCGTCACTAAATTGATGACGAGGTGTTTGGCAACTTGATACAATTCTTTAAAGTCTTTATATCAAAATTATATGATAAGGACAATATCATATGCGTCACTAAATTGATGACGAGGTGTTTGGCAACTTGACACAATCCATTAAAGTCTTTATATTAATTATATGATAGGGACAATATCATATGCGTCACTAAATTGATGACGAGGTGTTTGGCTACAGGAAAAAATCATTTATTTATCGAATCATCAAGCAAAGGATAAGCTTCAGTGGATCGCAGTATGGCAGCTGCTCAACCACTTACAACACCTTGCCTGTTACAAAAGTCGTTTACAATTGATTCTAGGCTTTGTCATTGTATTAAATAATGCTTTTATATGTAACTAGCGCGGCATCAGGTGATCGAAGATCCTCCTAATTTACTATGTTACAAATTACATTGGCATCACATCCATTGTCGTTTATAAAATAAATTATAAACTTTAAATGGTTTAGAAGCCATACAATGCAAATTGCCCCTTATTTATCATTGCAGTCCAGCACGGATACGACCTTAGAGGCGTTCAGGCATAATCCAACGGACGTAGCGTCATACCACTGTTCGCTCGAACAAGTATTGTGCCATTGGTCCGTACCTGCGGTTCCTCTCGTACTACGCAGGAATGCTGTCGCAACAACGTTTTGTCATTAGTAGGGTAAAACTAACCTGTCTCACGACGGTCTAAACCCAGCTCACGTTCCCTTGCATGGGTGAACAATCCAACGCTTGGTGAATTTTGCTTCACAATGATAGGAAGAGCCGACATCGAAGGATCAAAAAGCGACGTCGCTATGAACGCTTGGCCGCCACAAGCCAGTTATCCCTATGGTAACTTTTCTGACACCTCTTGTTAAAAACTCTTTAAACCAAAAGGATCGATAGGCCGAGCTTTTGCTGTCCCTGTGTGTACTGAACACCGAGATCAAGTCAGCATTTGCCCTTTTGCTCTATGTGTGGTTTCTGTCCGCACTGAGCTGGCCTTGGGACACCTCCGTTATTATTTGAGAGATGTACCGCCCCAGTCAAACTCCCTACCTGGCAATGTCCTTGAATTGGATCATACCTGAGTAATTGGAGTTATACCAAATTTTCAAATCAAAAATACATAAATGCATCGTTTTATTAAAGAATTTGTTTGCGATTATATAACAAACTCGTGATACTTTGATCAAGAAGCTTGCATCAAAACCCAATACCATAAGATATAATAAATATATCCGTATAATGGCTAGGAAATGATACACGTTCCATTTAATCAAGTAAGTAAGGAAACAATAAGAGTAGTGGTATTTCATTGACGATACCAAACCGAGGTCTAATATCTCCCACTTATTCTACACCTCTTATGTCTCCTTACACTGCCAGATTAGAGTCAAGCTCAAAAGGGTCTTCTTTCCCCGCTAATTATTCCAAGCCCGTTCCCTTGGCTGTGGTTTCGCTAGATAGTAGATAGGGACAGTGACTTTCGGACCTCTCCGAACTTGTTTTACGTGGCGTGTTCCACACTGAAGGGATTACAACCACGACACCCTGAACACCCACAAGTGGTGCATGTATCAACATGGTGCATGAGTCTGGATACGCCAGACAAACGTCCCGGACTGGAAGCTATAGCTATGTACATAGCGACCACCCCGGTAGCAATTCGAGTACTTGCTTGCCGGGCAAGCACTCCCCCTTGCTGAGGAGCGAGATCTACCTAAAATCTCTACTGATCTCTGGGTCACAGCACCCGAGTTTTGCGCAACTAGCACCGTAACTCAAACGTCGAACACGAAGGCTCTACCCGCGATATGGGTATCAACCACAGCCACCACGATACTCCCACCAGGGGGCCTACCTCAATGTGCTGTCTTGGAGCAGCACAACCCGTGGTACCGAAAGAGAGGCTCGGTGGGCCTCCTCCTTTTGCTCCGACAAGCATGGTTAGAGGAACCAGTCGCTATATTAGTCGCCTCTTACGACAAGCAATAGCGGGCTGTGGAAGTATTCTCGCCCGCTAACCACACGGCGAAGTTTTGGGCTAAATACCCCTCCTCCTACGGAACACCTCGTCCGCAAACGCTGCCAGCCGTTGAATCCTCTGCTGATCTTCCAGGATTCTATTGAAGGTCCAGTTTTCGCCAAGGCGCTGCACTCCAAGTCCATCGAGGTTTCGCAAATCTGCATATAGAGGACAAGCGCACAATATGTGCATCCAGTCCTCATATGGATCACCACAAGCGCAAGCAGTGGTATCGCTGAGGGCTCTCCCTTGCAAAAATGCGTTAAACGACCCGTGACCTGTCAGCAGGAAAGACGTCCTCATCGAGAATCCAAAGCTTGGATCTCGATAGGCGAGAGTGACGTATGGGATGAACTTGTGCGTCACCCGTCCTGGTTCGCTGTCGTCATCCCATCTGTTTTGCCAATTCTGCAGCAAGCACTCCTCTAGGCGAGTCTTCCTCTGCTTCCAGCTTAGACACGTAGTGTCCTCGCCGTATAGCCAGTCGTTCTCCTCCAGCGGGTATCCACGCTTCAGCTTGTACTTGACCGCTAAAAACTTAGCAGCCAAGTCAAGCGGGGGAGCTCCGCCAAGTACCTGCAGTGCCACTGTGGACACTGTTCGGCATACCGAAAGGCATCCAAGCAGGATTAGCCTCTGGCAGGAGGCTAGTCGTCTCCGGGCGGCTACCTGTTCGGCGGTGTCATACCATACCGGGGCACCAAACAGCACACAAGGTGCCATGAGTCCGTCATATATGGTCCGCCTGGCTCGAGGACTGAAGCCCCAGTCGGCTCGAAGCACACGCGCCAATGCTCCAACGACTCCGGTCATCCGCTGGCGAAGCGAAGCTATGTGCGTGAGGAATTTCATTCCTTCACTGACCGTGATGCCAAGGTACCGACAGCTACGCACATACGGAAGGTTCGCTCCAGCAAACCTCACCGTAGGCGCACGTCTCAAGGCACCTTTCAGCAGCATTATTACCGTCTTGCTGGTCGAGACGGTAACGCCAACTTCCGCTCCCCACGCTTCTACGATGGACATCAGCTCTGCACCTTTTTCCTCTAGCTCAGCTCGGGAATTTCCCTCGACGAGAAGCAGCAAGTCATCCGCGTATGCACTCAGCTGGCAATACGGCTGGAGACGCTGAAGCAGTACATCCATCAGTATGTCCCAGATAAATGGGCCACTGATTGACCCCTGCGGGCAGCCTCTAGTTACCGGTACATCCACAGTACCGGAACTGCTTCGGATCACTGCTCTTCGGCCGGAGAAAAAGCTCTGCCACAAGCCCATCTCCCGGCATCCCAAGTCGGCTAGTCGGCGGAGTGCAGCACTCCATTCGACGTTGTCGAATGCTCCTTTGAAGTCCACGAATGTGCCGAGCACGTATTGCGCCGGGCTGGCACAAACACTGCTCTTCACGTGCCTCCAAGCATCCTCCACACATCGTCCTTGGCGAAATCCAAATTGCCATCTGCAGCCTTCCGGAAGAACTTCTCTCACACGATTCACCATGATGGCCTCGAGCACCTTACCAAAGACTGGTAGCAAGCATATTCCTCTATATGAGGAGGGCTCACATTTGTCCTTATCTGGCCCTTTGAGCAGCGAGACAACTCGTGGGCACTTCCACTCAGCGGGAAAGTATCCTAATCGGATGCATCGGGAAAACAACGATGCAAGGTGCTCGGGTATGGCGCGCCAGACTGCCTTGCAGATAGTGCCATTAATGCCGTCCAAGCCGGGAGAGCGCCTGCTCTTCAACCGGGCAACACATGCATCAACCTCGAATACTTCGAGGGCCGGTGGGACTTCCTCCGCGATGGCAGTCGGTGCTTCGGACTCCGCAACTGGGAAGAAATTGCGGAGGAGCACTCGTGCACAGTCACCCCAATCGGTGATCATCTCGCCATTCACGCGGAGGCACCCAATCTCCGTGCACTTCCTGCGGCCTCGGCAAATCTTATAGACGCGCCCCCATGGGTCGTCGGCATGATCTCCCACGAAGCGTTTCCACTCATCCATTTTCGCCCTCCAAATGAGCTTCTTGTAGTTGGCTGAGGCCCGCCTCAGGTCGACCAATACACGCTCTATTGCGGCATCATCATCATGACGCCTTCCATTTTGAAGTAGGCGACGAAGTCTCCGGACTTCGCGCCTTGCATCACAGAGGTCGGCAGTCCACCAACGTGCTCTCCTGCTGGGCAATCGGATGGACTTTCTTCCCAGCGCAATATCACATACATTATGTACTATACTGCGCAGGGTCGAAACTTGCTGGTCCAACGGCGACTCTGAGAAGTTTTCCGGAAGTTCGGCTGCTCTACTCACCATTTCCTCCTTGAACAATCGCCAACGTGCATTGGAGAAGTTCCAGGACGGCACAGGAGCTATGCTCTCAACTGCGCGCGCGGTAGTTGGTTCGGCCACAACAGTAATGATGTTGTGGTCACTCAATTCCCACTCGTCCACTCTCCACTCATATGTGGCCCACATAGATGCTGCCTCATTGACGATTGTCACGTCGATATCGCTTGTAGCTCTGTAATTATCGAACGTGTACACCTCTGTTGACTGGTTTAGGGCGGCGACTCTTGCCTCCAGCATCCACTCTGACAGCAGCTCACCCCGTCTGTAGTTAGCTTGCCCCTCGGCATGACGAGAGAGTTTGCTAAGCCACATGGGGGACACTGCATTCGCGTCGAGGCCCAGGATTGCGGGGGTTCTGCTGGCCTGCAGCAGGACCGCATCCATGTACCGGATGTACGGTTCCAGAGGTGCATCATACTGGCAGTATGCGGCGCAAAGGAAGATTGAGCCAAAACTCCCTTTCACGACCAGACATACGCCATAATCTGTGGTGAGGGTCTCCACTGGCATACAGATGGCTTCCTGGTGATCCACTAGGATGGCTGCCTTCCCTCGCCGATCGATGAAAATTCTCATTCCTTCAGGCAGCACATCCATTCCGTCCCCGCCGAGATACGGCTCCTGCACCAGCGCGAACATAGACTCCGATCTCCTGAGTCGGACTCCGAGCTCGATGGTCGCAGCTCGGCCTCGGCCACAGTTCGCTTGGATGAAGCTAAACATTAGTGTCTAGCTTGCACCCTCGCCAGCAACGCCCCGTATATCGGGCAAACGCTCGAGAGCATGTAATGCCCCGAGGGTTGCCCTCTGTGGCGGCAGTTCCGGCAGTCCACCGGGTTTTGGCACTTTGCCGCAGTGTGGCCTTGTTGCCCGCACTGGCGACAGACACTATCCTTCTGCCGGCATTCGCTGACCTTGTGGTCGAAACCCACACATCTGTGGCAGGCGTATGTGCGGACCTGTGACCGGCATCGGAATGAGAACCACTTGATGTAGACACGACCTACATCAAGCTTCGCCATCGCCCGGTCGTCAACCTCCAGCGTCACATTTACTGTGGCGCCGTCAGCTACCGACCACGCCTTGGTCACCAGGTGCACTGACTTCTTAAACTGGGCCAGATTCATTTCGCTGTCGAAGTTGTTTTCGTGGAGCTCCTTCATAAACTCCTCAGGGCCGATAGCTGTGTCGACGTCATATACGACGACCTTCGGCTTCTCGGCCGCATTCCGTGCCACATTTAGGCCAACCTCGGCGAATCTTTTTGAAGCGACCACCTTCTGCAGCTCTCCCACCGAAGGAGTGCGAATGATCGCACCACCACCTCGACGGAGCTCACGGACCTCGTGTACTCTGACTCCGAGAGAGGGTGCAACCATCGTTCGCACCTTTTCCGCTATGTCTTTCCCCGATAGCGCAGGGTCGTCGCACTTCACCACCGCTGACCACGTCTCGCGGACCTTGGTAGTCCGCGGGGCAGCGATGGGTGCAACCTGCTGCATCTGGGGAGCATTGGCGGCCGTATTTTTCAACAGATTCAACGACGGCGGCGGCGGTGGCGGCATAGCAAGCCGCGTCTCCAGCTCTCCGCACCGGAGCATTAGCGCCAACACCAGCTCATCGTAGCGGCTGATAGCATATGAGAGCTCTTCCGTGTCCACTTCTCCTAGTCTGCGGAAGCTGCTTCTCACCATGCGCTGTGTGGCCGACAGCTCTGCCATCATGGCTGCTTGCCCAGCACGGGCGGCAGCGGTGGCGGCAGTGGCAGTGGTGGCAACAATTTTAGCAGCAGTGAAAACGGCGGAGGCAGCAGTGTGGTCGGCAGCAGGGGCAGCAGTAGGATCAGCAGCGGTGGCAGCAGCGTGGGGGGGGCAGCATCAATGGCAGCGTTCTCCGTAGCCGCCCGGGCGTCCTCCAGCGACGAAAACGGCTCCTCCAGTACCCCAACGGGTTCTGGCACTCCATTCGATGCCAGGGCAACCAATTTCGCCTGCGTTGGCGCCGAGCTCTTAGATGCCAGATGGCTTCTGCGCCTGCCTCGTCTGGACTTCATCGAGGCACTACTTCCGCTCAAGGCACTCGCGCTGCTGTCGCTCTCCATCGGCATAAATACGATGGTGGCTCCACCTACCGTCGACGCCAGCAACCGTATGCTCGTTTACTCGCTGACAAAAGGTAGTTGCTCTGGAACTCGAGCTCCACCTATCGGTAGAGTCTGGTAGCACTAAAACTCTCCCTAGACACAAACCTTAGCAGTGACTCCCACCAATAAGCTTTGTGACAGCTGATCAAAAAGCTTACTCGAAAAACTTACTCGTAAGTTCGCCTTCAGCACGTGCTAAGTGGAAAATTCCCAACAATTAATTGTTAATTACTTCCAAACCGCTTGTTTATAACACACGAAAATTAGCACACGACTTTCGCGGAGCACTAATTCACCGATTTTATTACTTTCCAAACACGGAAAACCAAGTTCTTCGCAATCTGTACACGAGCGCAACGAAAACACGTCCGTCGTTAATCCATTCATGCGCGTCACTAATTAGATGACGAGGCATTTGGCTACCTTAAGAGAGTCATAGTTACTCCCGCCGTTGACCCGCGCTTACTTGAATTTCTTCACTTTGACATTCAGAGCACTGGGCAGAAATCACATTGTGTCAACACCCGCTAGGGCCATCACAATGCTTTGTTTTAATTAGACAGTCGGATTCCCCAAGTCCGTGCCAGTTCTGAATTGATTGTTAATTGATAATCGTTATAATTGATAAGAACTAATTGGTTTAACCCAAATAGTATTCTTAAAAATTTTAGCAAGAAAGTTCCACAATTGGCTACGTAACTAAACTATCCGGGAACAAGTAACTAACATAAATGCTAGAAACTCTATTTACCCAGAACGAGCACATAAACCATGTTATTGTTTCCCAATCAAGCCCGACTATCTCAATCTTCAGAGCCAATCCTTATCCCGAAGTTACGGATCTAATTTGCCGACTTCCCTTACCTACATTATTCTATCGACTAGAGACTCTTCACCTTGGAGACCAGCTGCGGATATTGGTACGGCCTGTTGAGAAGTTTGCGTGTCCCCACCATAAATTTTCAAGGTCCGAGGAGAAAATATCGACACAACAGTATATGTCATGCTCTTCTAGCCCATCTACCATATCTCTCTGCGAAAGACTTCCATGGTAGTACGGCTATAAAACAGAAAAGAAAACTCTTCCGATATCTCTCGACGGCTTCTTTATGGTCGTTCCTGTTGCCAGGATGAGCACGAGGCCCATATTTAATAACAAACGGATACTCAACAGGTTACGGAATTGGAACCGTATTCCCTTTCGTTCAAAATTATTCAAGTGTATTATATTCGCTTTGTTTATATAGTTAGGCATTTTTGTTTTACTTGAAAATTTTCGGCTTTCGCCTTGAACTTAGGACCGACTAACTCGTGATCAACCACTGTTCACACGAAACCCTTCTCCACTTCAGTCCTCCAAGGTCTCATTCGATTATTTGCTACTACCACCAAGATCTGTACCAATGGCAGCTCCATGCAGGCTTACGCCAAACACTTCTACGCATACCATTGTACCTTCCTACTCACTAAAGTTTCAAAATTTATATCACAAGTAATATAAATCATCTACTTTAGCGGTAATGTATAGGTATACAACTTAAGCGCCATCCATTTTAAGGGCTAGTTGCTTCGGCAGGTGAGTTGTTACACACTCCTTAGCGGATTTCGACTTCCATGATCACCGTCCTGCTGTTTTAAGCAACCAACGCCTTTCATGGTATCTGCATGAGTTGTTAATTTGGGCACCGTAACATTACGTTTGGTTCATCCCACAGCGCCAGTTCTGCTTACCAAAAGTGGCCCACTGGGCACATTATATCATAACCTTGAACTTCATATCAAGAAAGTTAAGGTTCTTACCCATTTAAAGTTTGAGAATAGGTTAAGATCGTTTCGACCCTAAGGCCTCTAATCATTCGCTTTACCAGATAAGATTATTTTATATAATATTAAAATGCACCAGCTATCCTGAGGGAAACTTCGGAAGGAACCAGCTACTAGATGGTTCGATTGGTCTTTCGCCCCTATACTCAATTCTGACAATCGATTTGCACGTCAGAACTGTTTCGGTCTTCCATCAGGGTTTCCCCTGACTTCAACCTGATCAAGTATAGTTCACCATCTTTCGGGTCACAGCATATATGCTCAAGGTACGTTCCAGTTAGAGGCATAAATAATATAAATATACATTATACATAACTATATAGAACGCCCCGGGATTGTGTTAATTAGCTATAAATAGCTAAAAAACTAATCCCATTATTAGTCAAGTTAATTACGCTATTAGGTTTACATCCCAATAACTTGCACATATGTTAGACTCCTTGGTCCGTGTTTCAAGACGGGTCCCGAAGGTATCCTGAATCTTTCGCATTGTTAATCATACAAGAGCATATAATAAACACAAAAATCAATGATAATTATGCCATTATATAATTCCGAAAAATTAACGCTCTGTAATAATATAAATCTATCAGCACTTTATCAAATTAATAACATTTATTCTGTGTTAAAATGCAAGCAATTTAATTGGAATAAACTATAAGTTATATTTTATGATAAATTTGGGATATGCTAATAGATTACAATGTCCTTATATGGAAAAAATGCACATTATTCTTAATAATATTATTTAAATATTACAATTTTAATGATGAATTTTCCATAACGGATATTCAGGTTCATCGGGCTTAACCTCTAAGCAGTTTCACGTACTGTTTAACTCTCTATTCAGAGTTCTTTTCAACTTTCCCTCACGGTACTTGTTTACTATCGGTCTCATGGTTATATTTAGTTTTAGATGGAGTTTACCACCCACTTAGTGCTGCACTATCAAGCAACACGACTCTTTGGAAACATCATCTAGCAATCATTAACGTTATACGGGCCTGGCACCCTCTATGGGTAAATGGCCTCATTTAAGAAGGACTTAAATCATTAATTTCTCATACTAGAATATTGACGCTCCATACACTGCATCTCACATTTGCCATATAGACAAAGTGACTTAGTGCTGAACTGTTTTCTTTTCGCTCGCCGCTACTAAGAAAATCCTTGTTAGTTTCTTTTCCTCCCCTAATTAATATGCTTAAATTCAGGGGTAGTCCCATATGAGTTGAGGTTGTATATATAACTATATTTTGCCATAAATTCTTTATATATAAATGATAAAACAATCAATTAAATTCGTTATAAATAGTTCCAATAGTTCTTGTAAGCAAAGTCATTTTTATCCATTTAACGAACCAACGAAGAATAATAACAAAACCAAGATTTTTCTTTTTCCGAATCATTAATAAGAGACAATTCTAGATGAAAAATATTTCAATTTTTTATGCTAGACATTTCTCAGTATTATTTGATTGAAAAAGAAAATATTTCTCTTCGTTTTTCACATTCAAATGTGAGATAATGTTTTTCATTTCTTTTTTAATATTATGAATAAAATCATTATTTAATCCAATAATATACCATATGCTTATAAAAAATTTATAAACAACTTAATTAGCATAGTCTTACAACCCTCAACCATATGTAGTCCAAGCAGCACTATAAAATTAATTAAAGTACATAACAGCA